>NC_080073.1:16012615-16313615 GCF_949987535.1 Balaenoptera acutorostrata
AGATCAATAAAACTAAAAGTTGGTTCTTTGAGAAGATAAACAAAATTGATAAGCCATTAGCCAGACTCATCAAGAAAAAGAGGGAGAGGACTCAAATCAATAAAATCAGAAATGAAAAAGGAGAAGTTACAACAGACACCACAGAAATACAAAACATCCTAAGAGACTACTACAAGCAACTTTATGCCAATAAAATGGACAACCTGGAAGAAATGGACAAATTCTTAGAAAGGTATAACCTTCCAAGACTGAATCAGGAAGAAACAGAAAATATGAACAGACCAATCACAAGTAATGAAATTGAAACTGTGATTAAAAATCTTCCAACAAACAAAAGTCCAGGACCAGATGGCTTCACAGGTGAATTCTATCAAACATTTAGAGAAGAGCTAACACCCATCCTTCTCAAACTCTTCCAAAAAATTGCAGAGGAAGGAACACTCCCAAACTCATTCTATGAGGCCACCATCACCCTGATACCAAAACCAGACAAAGACACTACAAAAAAAGAAAATTACAGACCAATATCACTGATGAATATAGATGCAAAAATCCTCAACAAAATACTAGCAAACAGAATCCAACAACACATTAAAAGGATCATACACCACGATCAAGTGGGATTTATCCCAGGGATGCAAGGATTCTTCAATATACGCAAATCAATCAATGTGATACACCATATGAACAAATTGAAGAATAAAAACCATATGATCATCTCAATAGATGCAGAAAAAGCTTTTGACAAAATTCAACACCCATTTCTGATAAAAACTCTCCAGAAAGTGGGCATAGAGGGAACCTACCTCAACATAATAAAGGCCATATATGACAAACCCACAGCAAACATCATTCTCAATGGTGAAAAACTGAAAGCATTTCCTCTAAGATCAGGAACGAGACAAGGATGTCCACTCTCACCACTATTATTCAACATAGTTCTGGAAGTCCTAGCCACGGCAATCAGAGAAGAAAAAGAAATAAAAGGAATACAAATTGGAAAAGAAGAAGTAAAACTGTCACTGTTTGCGGATGACATGATACTATACATAGAGAATCCTAAAACTGCCACCAGAAAACTGCTAGAGCTAATTAATGAATATGGTAAAGTTGCAGGTTACAAAATTAATGCACAGAAATCTCTTGCATTCCTATACACTAATGATGAAAAATCTGAAAGAGAAATTATGGAAACACTCCCATTTACCATTGCAACAAAAAGAATAAAATACCTAGGAATAAACCTACCTAGGGAGACAAAAGACCTGTATGCAGAAAACTATAAGACACTGATGAAAGAAATTAAAGATGATACCAACAGATGGAGAGATATACCATGTTCTTGGATTGGAAGAATCAACATTGTGAAAATGAGTATACTACCCAAAGCAATCTACAGATTCAATGCAATCCCTATCAAATTACCAAGGGCATTTTTTACGGAGCTAGAACAAATCATCTTAAAATTTGTATGGAGACACAAAAGACCCCGAATAGCCAAAGCAGTCTTGAGGCAAAAAAATGGAGCTGGAGGAATCAGACTCCCTGACTTCAGACTATACTACAAAGCTACAGTAATCAAGACAATATGGTACTGGCACAAAAACAGAAACATAGATCAATGGAACAAGATAGAAAGCCCAGAGATTAACCCACGCACCTATGGTCAACTAATCTATGACAAAGGAGGCAAAGATATACAATGGAGAAAAGACAGTCTCTTCAATAAGTGGTGCTGGGAAAACTGGACAGCTACATGTAAAAGAATGAAATTAGAACACTCCCTAACACCATACACAAAAAAAAACTCAAAATGGATTAGAGACCTAAATATAAGACTGGACACTATAAAACTGTTAGAGGAAAACATAGGAAGAACACTCTTTGACATAAATCACAGCAAGATCTTTTTTGATCCACCTCCTAGAGTAATGGAAATAAAAACAAAAATAAACAAGTGGGACCTAATGAAACTTCAAAGCTTTTGCACAGCAAAGGAAACCATAAACAAGATGAAAAGACAACCCTCAGAATGGGAGAAAATATTTGCAAATGAATCAACGGACAAAGGATTAATCTCCAAAATATATAAACAGCTCATTCAGCTCAATATCAAAGAAACAAACACCCCAATCCACAAATGGGCAGAAGACCTAAATAGACATTTCTCCAAAGAAGACATACAGACGGCCACGAAGCACATGAAAAGATGCTCAACATCACTAATTATTAGAGAAATGCAAATCAAAACTACAATGAGGTATCACCTCACTCCTGTTAGAATGGGCATCATCAGAAAATCTACAAACAACAAATGCTGGAGAGGGTGTGGAGAAAAGGGAACCCTCTTGCACTGTTGGTGGGAATGTAAATTGATACAGCCACTATGGAGAACAATATGGAGGTTCCTTAAAAAACTGAAAATAGAATTACCATATGACCCAGCAATCCCACTACTGGGCATATAGCTAGAGAAAACCGTAATTCAAAAAGACACATGCACCCGAATGTTCATTGCAGCACTATTTACAATAGCCAGGTCATGGAAGCAACCTAAATGCCCATCAACAGACGAATGGATAAAGAAGATTTGGTACATATATACAATGGAATATTACTCAGCCATAAAAAGGAACGAAATTGAGTCATTTGTTGAGACGTGGATGGATCTAGAGACTGTCATACAGAGTGAAGTAAGTCAGAAAGAGAAAAACAAATATCGTATATTAATGCATGTATGTGGAACCTAGAAAAATGGTACAGATGAGCCAATTTGCAAGTTGAGACACAGATGTAGAGAATGGACATATGGACACCAAGGGGGGAAAACTGCGGTGGGGTGGGGATGGTGGTGTGCTGAATTGGGTGATTGGGATTGACATGTATACACTGATGTGTATAAAACTGATGCCTAATAAGAACCTGCAGTATAAAAAAACAAACAAAACAAAACAAAAAAAAACTTATTAGACTAGCGGTCAGCTAACAGAAGAAGTTTGTTAGACCACGGAATAAAAAATTGAATTATACACGCCTTACACATTTTATTTTTAGTCTGAAACATAAAAAATGCAGTATCAATCTTTTCATGTAAGGCCAAGGTCTTTTCTTTATGCATGGATCATCTGATCAGTGTTTCCTATCATTTCTCCTGCATAAACAACCCTCATAATGGATTGTCTGTAATTTCCATTTTCAATGTTTATAACAAGGAATGAGAACTTAAGGATATTTGTGATATATATATATACTTTTTCTGAATCATTTACAGTTGTTTTTTCACATTAGATTTAACATTTTTTTAGCAACTTTACATTACTGGGTTTTTCTAAAACATTCAAATTAGTTTCCATAGAGACACCACTCTTTATTTTCACATAGACATTTCCTCCGTTTATATTATATTTAATTAAATTATGTAATTATAACAACAAGTAAGTGACTTAAACAGGTTTGGGAACAAATGGCAGAACAGATTCTTGGTAAACATTCAATTCAACTGGTGCGAACAAAAGTGCATGAGTCACTACAGTTTCTTACTAGATAAATTCAGTGTGTTACGAGTAGGGTGACACACTACCTGGGATTTCCCCAGTACTGATGGTTTCCTGGGCTTCAGGACTTTCAGGGTTAAAACCAAGACAGTTTTAGGCAAACCACACTGGTTGCTCACCCCAGCAATGGGTGTTGGTGACTATGCTTTATAGATGAGAAGTAGATCACTGGTAAATCTGGCAAATTAATCAGGTGGAGTTTGATTAACAGAGTTTGTGCATAGACTCGTATATAATCTCAGGATCCCTTATCCAGCCATGTTCTTGTTTTATCCCAACATGTCTACTTGACAAGAGGTAGTTTATACACACCACTGGAATCACTCTAGTTTTCCCTGAGCTTTGGAGGCTAGGCCAAAATAACCCATACTCCCACAAAGTAGAGAAGATTGTAACTCATGCAATTCCAAAGTCGAATGAGTTTCTGCCCTGCTCCATGACCCACATCTCTAAAGGATGATTGCCAGTGGAGCCAACTCTCTCCTCCTGAGAATGTGCCACCCACCCCTGTAAGGGTGTCATCTGGCCAATGGCCTCCGGGAGAAAATCACACGATCTGACATCTATTCATTTCCCAAAGTAGTTTTAAATACAAGAAGAAGGGAATTTTGGTAGTTTAGGCCACGTTGAGCTGCAGCAGACACAATCTAGTTTGCCTAACATGTTTCTTCATCAAGGAATCAAAGTGTTGTGAGGTCAAGTTTTGCCCATTCTCACCTTGTCATACATGGCTTCTGATTATCTGAACACAGGAGGTAGACTGTAATGGCTCTACACCTAATATTTGTGTGGTTCTCCCTTTCAATAGCAAGGCTGTGAATGTAAACTTTAGGAGAATATGAATATTGTTAGAGAGAAGTCTGTAACTCTCAAAAGTGAACTAAATATTCAGTGTTTACCCCCATGGTGGAACACCCTTCATACATATTTTCTAATGAACACAGAGAGATAAATATTCTAGCTAGGCCAAAAACTAGGGAAAAGGGGAACATGCAGAATCTCTAAGCACATGCTCCTTTGAGTTATTTGAAAGAGGGAAAATTGCATTTATTATTCAGCTACTGAAAGCTGCTGACAAGTTTAAGACAATCCTACCAAGGGCTGTCTTGGGATTTAGAGAAATCAGATTTGGGAATGCCCTGCCCAGGATTGCTAACATCTTAATAATCATAATTCTACAAATCAAGCCTCAGTTTAAAGTTGTGAAAAATGGCATTTGTAGGATAATCCAAATAAATCAATTTCGTATCTTTCTTTTTCCCTGGAAGTTCCTCAGCTGGAGAGAATTACATCAGACTTCATGTTCCCAAAGCCTGCTTCCCAGGTGTTGTACTGTAAGATAGAAGGGGGCAATATTTTTTGGTGTGTCTTATGATACAAAGTCCTTTTTTAATGGCTCTGTGTATGGCAAGTTTAGAGTCAGACAATGTCTTCTCATGTCTAATGTATTTGTTGTTATTCTCAGCACTCATATTATCAATAAACATCATATATAAGTCCAAGTGAGGAATGACTACATTGGCATATTTCTGGAAGGCTGAAGGGCTCTGTCACAAGATCTGGTTGGTTGGTCATCTTTGCAGACATGAGCTGTGGGAAGAGAGCCGTAGGCAATGCAATTTTACAGGGAACATATGGGCAGAAATTTACAAGGTCCTTGGGGAGGGACTTCTGTTACCCAGATGGTTGCCAAAATTTCTGATCCCTGCACTCTGGAAATGAGACTGGGAGAGTTAATCAGATTAGTATGAATGATGATGTGAGAACTTCAATGTGTGCCACCTCTCTGGTTCATAGACCTCTAATGAATGCCTTCATTATGGTCTACCTCTTTTGGAAGCTCGTGAAGTCATGGAAATGTCATCCTAGAGCCACTAGGTAGTTCACTCATCTGTGAGTGGATCAAGAACATGCACAGATCTTAATGAGCAATGTCCAATAGAATAATAATTAAAACAGTCTCTTCCTTCAAGTGCCTTGAACGACAAATTTGTTTTAAAGATTAAGCTCCTAGTTGCTATCAAATAGTTACGGGCAAGTATAATTTTTTTGTCTATAAGTAGAAGTCTACAAAATCAGAACTAGTTTCACAATTTGGTAAAAAAATTGTGAAAGGAATTGGTGAAAGAAAAAGATAATCTGAGTAATTAGAATTTATTAGAAAATTTCCAGTAATCACCTTGTCTGTAATTATTTACCACTATGACCCCAGGATTTAGCATAATTCTTGCTACATAGTAACAATTAATAATTTTTAAAGAAAAATTAAATTTTCCTGGACCTCAATTCATTATTTTTGGTAGAGGTCATAAAATTAGTATTTTTTTACTAACTTGTACATATTTTTCCTTTGCATTAACCAGACCAGGAACAGGAAATTACTGAAAGGTATGTTGAACTGAGAACCAGGAATCTTGGGTTACAGTCTCTGTTCTCCTACTTTGCTGTATGATCTCAAGCAACTAACTGCAGTAGAGAGATCTTGGTTTGGCATTAAATAGATGCTATAAGACAACTTAATTCTTCCCTGCCATTTGCCGTTCTGAAGCTTAGTAGCCTCATCTGTAAAATGGTAGTGCATAATACTTATGTCAAAGAATTGATGTCAGAATTAAATAATGGGAGGAGTTTTTTTCATTGAATTAGCATAGTTCTTGGCACGCAGTAGTATGAGGTAACTTGTACAGAAGACTCATTATATGCCAGGCACAGTTCTAAATATATTACAGGCATTAACTCATTTAATTCTCTTAACAACCCTATGACCTTGGTAATACTATTATCTCCATTTTATAGATGGATGGAATGAGGACCAGAAAGGTTAAGTAACTTTCCCAGAGTTACACAGCTAATAAGTCACAATGAGAGGATCTGAACCCAAGCGTTTAATTTCATAGTCTGCTCTTCTTCACTTCTCTATTCACCAATAATAGATGCACACTAAAAATATGGGTTTCTTTCAACTGTAATATTGTATCTGTGATATCTTGTCCCTACAAGAGTTCTAAAAAATATTTGTGTTCTCTTGGTATCTGGAATATGGAGAAAGTTCCAGAAAGAAACAAGGTCCCATCCAATCAGCCTTGGTATTGGTATTTGAGTTTGATGTCTCCAGCAAAAACTTCTTTCAGAGCTCTCTTCCTTCAGCTCTGAAGGAATCAGGTAGAGAATATGTGTGTAGCAGGTCGGAGTCTTATCTGCCATGGCTGATCCAGTCCCTGAGAGACTGGACACAAACCTGCAGTGATTTTCAGCTCTGGCTTTCCTCTCTTGTCCTGGGATTCTTAGGACCATGCTGGAAGCTAAGCCGTACCCCACAGCTAAATTCAAGACTTTTCCTGAAACTGGGGCTAGATGCCAACTGAGTAGCTGCTTTAGCAATAGAGACACCTGTCTCCCAGAAAATTAAATGAGATCACCAACTCATTTGCATAAACTAGCAGATGGGGAAGAGTTGCATTTGTTATCAATTTTGGCTGGATTTCAACCAATTATATGGACTTAAAATGTTTGGTCTTTCATTGCCAAACTTGTGAGCTATCCACTCCCCTAATGTGTTTTTCATAACCATGTTTTTTTAAGATTCAAAATAGTAATGGCATCCGCTTTACATTTTTTACCTAACTGGCTAATACATTAGTTGAGACACTCATACTTCTAACCCTTTCTCATAAACCTTTCTAATAGTAATTCCACCATTGATTTCCAAACATTGAGACTGTGACTCCCCTTTTACCACTTTTTTTTTTTTTTTTAAATTTATTTTTGGCTGTGTTGGGTCTTCGTTTCTGTGCGAGGGCTTTCTCTAGTTGTGGCAAGCGGGGGCCACTCTTCATCGTGGTGCATGGGTACCACTTATTTTTTTAAACAAATCTTAGCTTAAGACATAATATATTCATATAGTATATTTTACATTAATGCTATGTTAATTTAATATTGTTAATAATAATAATAATTTAATATTGTTACTATTAAACAATGGTGTTCACCAGTTTAAACCTAGTGCCAAGCACAATGCCTAGAACATAATAGGTATTCAATAGAGATTTGCTGAATGACTGAGTGAATGAATAAAAGAATGAATACTTGAACCACCAGCATCTGAATATCAGCTTTCATGGCTTTGATAGGAGGCAATGGGAATTTCAGCAACCTCAACAGGGTCTGTGTAGGGAATAGAATTGGTTATCCACCCAAATCAATATTTACAAAGTGTACACCAATGTGAGCTCCTCCAGGATGGGCAGGGGTAGTGTCTCTTTCATCTTTCCAACACAGGTTGTTAAGTAGGGCCACATACACGGCAGAATCTCAATAAATGCTTTTAAATGACCACAAAAGAAGTGTAAGATTTAACTCTTCCCCTCCTGGGAAGGCATAATCTATATTTCAGTGGCAGAAGGGCTATCTCCAACATCCTGTGGGTTGCTTCCTGCTACTCCTACAGCTCAAAATGAATATCAATCTAATACTTACTGAAATTATTTTGACATTTTTAACATCCAAGACTGCTGCTAGCTCAATTCCTTTTCAAAATGGAAAGATACTCAGGGTATGATTCTCCTTATAACTTTATTCTAAGATAGGGATTTGGAAAAAAGAATCACAACTCCTCGTCATGTGTTACTATGCAGGAGATAAAGCAATTCATCTTTTGTCATTAAGTTGTGACATCTGCCTGCATGTGGCCTGAGATCCAATGAGTTTGGCTTTCTCTAATTCCCTGGGTCATTAGCTACGTAATCATAATTATTTTCAGCTGTGCAGATTGGTTTTTTTTTTCATCCATTCTTCTCCTCCCCTTCTTCATCACATTTCCACATTGATGGAAACCATGAGAGTGCCATCTGGTACAACCTGTGCATGGGGCCAGTCAAATGAAAGGCAGCCACTGAAGGATGCCCATATTTCATCAGATGCATTTGTATGCTGCCTTTGCTCTCATACCATTTCCTGTCCCTCCAGATTTCAAGGGCTCCCCAGAGATGACTGAATACAGACCTCCTGCCCCCAATTCCAGTGGCATCTGAAGAGTTGTCTCTATTGAGGGTGATACAGTTGACACCAACTTATGAATAACTATATTTGCAGAGAATTAACATTTCCTGCATGTCTACCAACTGACGTAGGCAATTATAGAGGCAGCTGCCAAATGAGTATTAACATAACTGGAAAAGCTTCCCTGTGTATGAGTCAGACTATGCAGGCAGTGTGTAGCATCCTCAATAGACTGCGTAGACTTTTATTTCCAAGAGCAATTCTTTTATGTGCAGACAATGCCCCATCTTGAAGCAACTGCCTGGAATCCTCCTCAGTAGAAATTACGTTGCAACTTGTGGGAAGCAAATGTATTAGAAAGATTGTGCCTCTGTTTTTTTAAGCCCATGCATAAACCTGTAGGCAAACTATTTGATCTCTATAAACACCAGTGAAATTGGTACATTAATTCTTTTCGGTATTCTCAGCAGCTTTATTTAGTGTCACGAGGAGGAGCTGGTATTGAAAGGGAAGCCAGGAGACCTGGGTCCTAGTTTAAACTTTGTGTTATACAACCTGAGTATTTGACATCTGTATTTTGAGTTAGTCTCTCTGGGGCTCAGTTTCATTTTCTATAAAATGTTCCTCAAAATGTAACCCATAGATCCTTGCCTCAGCATCACCTGGGTTGCTAAGTTAGAAGGTATATTCCTGAGTAACTTCTGCTTCCAGGAATATGGAGTAGAAATACTTTTCCCTATCCCTCCCACTAAACATAACTAAAAACCATGGACAATATACATAAAGCAAACATAAGAAAGGTGGAGAGAAGAATGCAGATTGATGAGGGATTTCAAGACCCAAGAAGTCCAATGAAAAAAAAAAAAGACCCAAGGAGTGACATGGCAGTGAGTTTCTTGGGTTTTCTCACACACCCCACCTGGAGCTGAAGAAGCTGGCAAACTGGGAATGCCAATGAATGTAGACCAAAAAAAAAAGGCCCAATCAAAGCTTATTTGTGCTAGCCAAAGTTTGAGGAAAGAAGAAGTCTAGCAAGATAAAAAACTTTGTACAATCACCAATGTACTCCAGCCAAACATCACAAAAAGAACTGTGGCCCCATCCCTAACAGCAAAGGCCTCACAAGGCTGTAATGAGGAACGGCAACCCTCCTGTTGGGTAGTGTCAAAAAAGGCCAACTCCAGAGCTGGGACTTTCATCCCCACAGGCAAATAATAGGGCTCCAGCCTCCACAGTGTCAGTGTAGACTACATGGGAAACCAGATCTTTCACCCCAACCCAGCAGTAATGAGGAGCTCTACTTCTATGGTATCAACAGAATCAGAGTGGGACGCTTGGACCTCTACTTCTACTCGGCAGTAAGGAAATAACATCCTCTTCTTCCCAGACATGCCAGAGGGATGTCACAGCAAGTCCACTAAAGCACAAGGTTTAAGTAAGATCCAGAGACTTATACTATGAAAATGTGCAGGTTTCTATAAAAAAAAAAAAAAAAAATCATTCATCATGCCAAGAACCAGGAAGATCTCAAACAAAATGAAAAAAAAAAAAAGAAGAAAACCAACAGATGCCAATACCAAGATGAACTGTTAGAATTATCAAAGATTTTTAAAGCTGCCATAATAAAAATGCTTCGGTGAGCAATCATAAATGTGCATGAAACAAATGAAAATTAGAAAGCCTCAGCAAAGAAATGAAAGTTATAAAGAAGAACCCTATCGAAATTTTAGAATTGAAGAAAACAATAACTGAAATAAAATGCTCAGTGGATTGGCTCAGTTGCAGAAAAGGAGGGGAGAGAGGATAAAATCAATGAACTGAAAGATGGAAAAACAGAAATTAACCAGTTTGAACAACAGGGAAAAAAAGACAATAAAAATGAACAGCCCCCTAGACCTGTTGGACTATAACTAAACATTGAACATTTATTCCATCCAAGTACCAGAAAGAGATGAAAAGGAAAGCAAAATTGAAAAAAGCACTCACAGAAATAATGGCAGAAGACTTTCCAAATCTGGCAAAAGACATAATCCTACAGATTCAAAAAGCTAATCGGATGCTGAACAGGATGAGCCAATAGAAATCCATGCCAAGATACAATATAAACTTCTGAAAACTGAAGACAAAGAAAAAAAAATTTTGAATGTGGCCAGGGGAAAAATGGCACAATTACTTACAGAACAAAACAACTGGAATGACAGTTTCTTATCAGAGGTTATGGATGCCAGAAAAAATGACAAAATATTTTTCTGGTCCTTAAAGAAAAGAAATGTCAACCCAAATTCCTTTAACCGGTGAAAATATCCTTTAGGAAGGAAGGGGAAATCAGGACATACTTACATGAAGGAAAACTAAGAAAATTTGCCACCATCAGACCTACCCTAAAAGAATGGCTAAAGGGAGAGGGGAGCTTCAAGATGGCGGAAGAGTAAGACGTGGAGATCACCTTACTCCCCACAAATACATCAGAAATACATCTACATGTGGAACAACTCCTACAGAACACCTACTGGACGCTGGTAGAAGACCTTAGACCTCCCAAAAGGCAAGAAACTCCCCAGGTACCTCGGTACGGCAAAAGAAAAAAAGAAAAAACAGAGACAAAAGAATAGGGATGGGACCTGCACCAGTGGGAGGGAGCTGTGAAGGAGGAAAGGTGTCCACACACTAGGAAGCCCCTTTGCGGGCGGAGACTGCGGGTGGCAGAGGGGGGAGCTTCGGAGCCACGGAGGAGAGCGCAGCCACAGGGGTGCGGAGGGCAAAGCGGAGAGATTCCCGCACAGAGGACCGGTGCCGAACAGCACTCACCAGCCCGAGAGGCTTGTCTGCTCACCCACTGGGGCAGGCGGGGGCTGGGAGCTGAGGCTCAGGCTTCAGAGGTCGGATCCCAGGGAGAGGGCTGGGGTTGGCGGCGTGAACACAGCCCAAAGGGGGCTAGTGCACCACAGCTAGCCGGGAGGGAGTCCGGGAAAAAGTCTGGAGCTGCCGAAGAGGCAAGAGACTTTTTCTTGCCTCTTTGTTTCAGGGTGCGCGAGGGGAGGGGATTCAGAGCATGGCTTAAATGAACTCCAGAGATAGGCGGGAGCCGTGGCTATCAGCGCGGACACCAGAGACGGGCATGAGACGCTAAGGCTGCTGCTGCCGCCACCAAGAAGCCTGTGTGTGTGCACAGGTCACTATCCACACTGCCCCTCCCGGGAGACTGTGCAGCCCACCACTGCCAGGGTCCCGTGATCCAGGGACAACTTGTCCGGGAGAACACACGGTGCACCTCAGGCTGGTGCAATGTCATGTTGGCCTCTGCCGCCGCAGGCTCGCCCCGCATCCGTACCCCTCCCTCCCCCCGTCCTGAGTGAGCCAGAGCCCCCGAAGCAGATGCTCCTTTAACCCCGTTCTGTCTGAGCAAAGAACAGATGCCCTCAGGCAACCTACATGCAGAGGCGGGTCCAAATCCAAAGCTGAACCCCAGGAGCTGTGCGACCAAAGAAGGAAGGGAAATTTCTCCCAGCAGCCTCAGGAGCAGCGGATTAAATCTCCACAATCAACTTGATGTACCTGCATCTGTGGAATACCTGGATAGACAACGAATCATCCCAAATTGAGGACATGGACTTTGGGCGCAACGATATATATATTTTTTTCGCGTTTTCTCTTTTTGTGAGTGTGTATGTGTATGCTTCTGTGTGTGATTTTGTCTGTATAGCTTCGCTTTTACCATTTGTCCTAGTGTTCGGCCTGTCCATCTTTTCTTTTGTTAGTATACTTTTTAGCGCTTGTTATCATTGGTGAATTTGTTTTTTGGTTTGGTTGCTCTCATCTTTCTTTCTTTCTTTTTTTTATTACTTTTTAAATTTTTTTAAAATAATTATTTTTTATTTTAATAACTTTATTTTATTTTATTTCATTTTATTTTATTTATTTTTTTCTTTCTTTCTTTCTTTTTTCCTCCCTTTTATTCTGACCCGTGTGGATGACAGGGTTTTGGTGCTCCGACCAGGCGTTGGGCCTGTCCCTCTGAGGTGGGAGAGCCAAGTTGAGGATATCGGTCCACCAGAGACATCCCAGCTTCCCGTAATATAAACCGGCGAAAATCTCCCAAAGATCTCCACCTCAATGCCAAGACCCAGCTCCACGCAATAACCAGCAAGCTACACTGCTGGACACCCTATGCCAAGCAACTAGCAAGACAGGAACACAACCACATCCATTAGCAGAGAGGCTACCTAAAATCGTAATAAGGTCACAGACACCCCAAAACACACCACCAGACACGGACCTGCCCACCAGAAAGACAAGATCCAGCCTCATCCACCAGAACACAGGAACTAGTCCCCTCCATCAGGAAGCCTACACAACCCACTGAACCAACCTTAGCACTGGGGACAGACACCAAAAACAACGGGAACTACGAACCTGCAGCCTGCGAAAAGGAGACCCCAAACACAGTAAGATAAGCAAAATGAGAAGACAGAAAAACACACAGCAGATGAAGGAGCAAGGTAAAAACCCACCAGACCTAACAAATGAAGAGTAAATAGGCAGTGTACCTGAAAAAGAATTCAGAATAGTGATAGTAAGGATGATGCAAAATCTTGGAAATAGAATGGAGAAAATACAAGAAACGTTTAACAAAGACCTAGAAGAACTAAAGAGCAAACAAACAGTGATGAACAACACAATAAATGAAATTAAAAATTCTCTAGAAGGCATCAATAGCAGAACAACTGAGGCAGAAGAACGGGTAAGTCACCTGGAAGATAAAGTAGTGGAAATAACTACTGCAGAGCAGAATAAAGAAAAAAGAATGAAAAGAATTGAGGACAGTCTCAGAGACCTCTGGGACAACATTAAACGCACCAACATTCGAATTATAGGGGTCCCAGAAGAGGAAGAGAAAAAGAAAGGGACTGAGAAAATATTTGAGGAGATTATAGTTGAAAACATCCCTAATATGGGAAAGGAAATAGTTAATCAAGTCCAGGAAGCACACAGAGTCCCATACAGGATAAATCCAAGGAGAAACACACCAAGACACATATTAATCGAACTATCAAAAATTAAATACAAAGAAAAAATATTAAAAGCAGCAAGAGAAAGACAACAAATAACATACAAGGGAATCCCCATAAGGTTAACAGCTGATCTTTCAGCAGAAACTCTGCAAGCCAGAGGGAGTGGAGGGACGTATTTAAAGTGATGAAAGGGAAAAACCTACAACCAAGATTACTCTAACCCAGCAAGGATCTCATTCAGATTCGAGGGAGAAATCAAAACCTTTACAGACAAGCAAAAGCGAAGAGAATTCAGCACCACCAAACCAGCTTTACAACAAATGCTAAAGGAACTTCTCTAGGCAGGAAACACAAGAGAAGGGAAAGACCTACAATAACAAACCCAAAACAATTAAGAAAATGGTAACAGGAACATACATACCGATAATTACCTCAAATGTAAATGGATTAAATGCTCCAACCAAAAGACATAGACTGGCTGGATGGATACAAAAACAAGACCCGTATATATGCTGTCTACTAGAGACCCACTTCAGACCTAGGAACACATATAGACTGAAAGTGAGGGGATGGAAAAAGATATTCCATGCAAACGGAAATCAAAAGAAAGCTGGAGTAGCAATTCTTACACTTCTTACACTTTAAAACAAAGACTATTACAAGAGACAAAGAAGGACACTTCATAATGATCAAGGGATCAATCCAAGAAGGAGATATAACAACTGTAAATATTTATGCACCCAATATAGGAGCACTTCAATACATAAGGCAAGTACTAACAGCCATAAAAGGGGAAATAGACAGTAACACAATCATAGTAGGGGACTTTAAAACCCTACTTTCACCAATGGACAGATCATCCAAAATGAAAATAAATAAGGAAACACAAGCTTTAAATGATACATTAAACAAGATGGACTTAATTCATATTTATAGGACATTCCATCCAAAAACAACAGAATACACATTCTTCTCAAGTGCTCATGGAACATTCTCCAGGATAGATCATATCTTGGGTCACAAATCAAGTCTCAGTAACTTTAAGAAAACTGAAATCATATCAAGTATATTTTCTGACCACAATGGTATGAGACTAGATATCAGTTACAGGGAAAAATCTGTAAAAAAATACAAACACATGGAGGCTAAACAATACACTACTAAATAACCAAGAGATCACTGAAGAAATGAATGAGTAAATCAAAAAATACCTAGACACAAGTGACAATGAAAACACGATGACCCAAAACCTATGGGATGCAGCAGAAGCAGTTCTAAGAGGGAAGTTTATAGCAATACAATCTTACCTTAAGAAACAAGAAACATCTCAAATAAACAACCTAACTTTACACCTAAAGCAATTAGAGAGAGAAGAACAAGAAAACCCCAAAGTTAGCAGAAGGAAAGAAATCATAAAGTTCAGACCAGAAATAAATGAAAAAGAAATGAAGGAAACAATAGCAAAGACCAATAAAACTAAAAGCTGGTTCTTTAAAAAGATAAACAAAATTGATAAACCATTAGCCAGGCTCATCAAGGAAAAAAGGGAGAAGACTCAAATCAATAGAATTAAAAATGAAAAAGGAGAAGTAACAACTGACATTGCAGAAATACAAACGATCATGAGAGATTACTACAAGCAACTATATGCCAATAAAATGGACAACCTGAAAGAAATGGACAAATTCTTAGAAAAGCACAACCTTCTGAGACTGAACCAGGAAGAAATAGAAAATATGAACAGACCAATCACAAGTAATGAAATTGAAACTGTGATTAAAAATCTTCTAACAAACAAAAGCCCAGGACCAGATGGCTTCACAGGTGAATTTTATCAAACATTTAGAGAAGACCTAACACCTATCCTTCTCAAACTCTTCCAAAATATAGCAGAGGGAGGAACACTCCCAAACTCATTCTACGAGGCCACCATCACCCTGATACCAAAACCAGACACAGATGTCACAAAAAAAGAAAACTACAAGCCAATATCTCTGATGAACATAGATGCAAAAATCCTCAACAAAATAGTAGCAAACAGAATCCAACAGCACATTAAAAGGATCATACACCATGATCAAGTGGGATTTATCCCAGGAGTGCAAGGATTCTTCAATATACGCAAATCAATCAATGTGATACACCATATTAACAAACTGAAGGAGAAAAACCATTTGAACATCTCAATAGATGCAGAAAAAGCTTTCGACAAAATTCAACAACGCTTTATGATAAAAACCCTCCAGAAAGTAGGCATAGAGGGAACTTACCTCAACATAATAAAGGCCATTTATGACAAACCCACAGCCAACATCGTTCTCAATGGTGAAAAACTGAAACCATTTCCACTAAGATCAGGAACAAGACAAGGTTGCCCACACACACCACTATTATTCAACTTAGTTTTGGAAGTTTTAGCCAGAGCAATCAGAGAAGAAAAAGAAATAAAAGGAATCCAAGTCGGAAAAGAAGAAGTAAAACTGTCACTGTTTGCAGATGACATGATACTATACATAGAGAATCCTAAAGATGCTACCAGAAAACCACTAGCACTAATCAATGAATTTGGTAAAGTAGCAGGATACAAAATTAATGCACAGACATCTCTTGCATTACTATACACTAATGATGAAAAATCTGAAAGAGAAATTAAGGAAGCACTTCCATTTACCACTGCAACAAAAAGAATAAAATACCTAGGAATAAACCTACCTAGGGAGACAAAAGACCTGCATGACAAAAAAGTATAAGACACTGATGAAAGAAATTAAAGACAATACAAACAGATGGAGAGATATACCACATTCTTAGACTGGAAGAGTCAACATTGTGAAAATGACTCTACTACCCAAAGCAATCTACAGATTCAATGCAATCCCTATCAAACTACCACTGGCATTTTTCACAGAACTAGAACAAAAAATTTCACAATTTGTATGGAAACACAAAAGACCCCGAAGAGCCAAAGCAACCTTGAGAAAGAAAAACAGACCTGGAGGAATCAGACTCCCTGACTTCAGACCATACTACAAAGCTACAGCAGTCAAGACAATATGGTACTGGCACAAAAACAGAAACATAGATCAATGGAACAAGATAGAAAGCCCAGAGATAAATCCACGCACCTATGGTCACCTTATCTTTGATAGAGGAGGCAAGAATATACAATGGAGAAAAGACAGCCTCTTCAATAAGTGGTGCTGGGAAAACTGGACAGCTACATGTAAAAGAATGAAATTAGAACACTCCCCAACACCAAACACAAAAATAAACTAAAATGGATTAGAGACCTAAATGTAAGACCGAACCCTATAAAACTCTTAGAGGAAAACATAGGAAGAACACTCTTTGACATAAATCACAGCAAGATCTGTTTTGATCCACCTCCTAGAGTAATGGAAATAAACACAAAAATAAACAAATGGGACCTAATGAAACTTAAAAGCTTTTGCACAGCAAAGGAAACCATAAACAAGACAAAAAGACAACCCTCAGAATGGGAGAAAATAGTTGCAAATGAAGCAACTGACAAAGGATTAATCTCCAAAATTTGCAAGGAGCTCATGCAGCTCAATATCAAAAAAACAAACAACCCAATCCAAAAATGGGCAGAAGACCTAAATAGACACTTCTCCAAAGAAGATATACAGATTGCCAACAAACATATGAGAGAATGCTCAACATCACTAATTATTAGAGAAATTCAAATCAAAACTACAATGAGGTATCACCTCACACCAGTTAGAATGGGCATCATCAGAAAATCTACAAACAACAAATGCTGGAGAGGGTGTGGAGAAAAGGGAACCCTCTTGCACTGTTGGTGGGAATGTAAATTGATACAGCCACTATGGAGAACAATATGGAGGTTCCTTAAAACACTAAAAATAGAATTACCATATGACCCAGCAATCCCACTACTGGGCATATACCCAGAGAAAACCATAATTCAAAAAGACACCTGCACCCCAATGTTCATTGCAGCACTATTTACAATAGCCAGGTCATGGAAGCAACATAAATGCCCATCGAAAGACGGATGGATAAAGAAGATTGGGTACATATATACAATGGAATATTACTCAGCCATAAAAAGGAACGAAATTGGGTCATTTGTTGAGACGTGGATGGATCTAGAGAGTGTCATACAGAGTGAAGTAAGTCAGAAAGAGAAAAACAAATATTGTATATTAACGCATGTATGTTGAACCTAGAAAAATGGTGAGATGAACCAGTTTGCAGGGCAGAAGTTGAGACAGAGATGTAGAGAACAAACGTATGGACACCAAGAGGGAAAGTGGCGGGTGGGTGGGGATGGTGGTGTGATGCATTGGGCCACTGGGATTGACATGTATACACTGATGTGTATAAAATTGATGACTAATAAGAACCTACTGTATAAAAAAGTAAATAAAATAAAATTCAAAAATTAAAACAAACAAACAAAAAACACTAAAAAAAAAAAAAGAAAAAAGAACTACCATACAACCCAGCAATCCCCTACTGGGCATATACCCTGAGAAAACCATAATTCAAAAAGAGTCATGTACCATAATATTCATTGCAGCTCTATTTACAATAGCCAGGACATGGAAGCAACCTAAGTGTCCATCAACAGATGAATGGATAAAGAAGATGTGGCACATATATACAATGAAATATTACTCAGCCATAAAAAGAAACGAAATTGAGTTGTTTTGTAGTGAGGTGGATGGAGTTAGAATCTGTCATACAGAGTGAAGTAAGTCAGAAAGAGAGAAACAAATACCATATACTAACACATGTATATGGAATCTAAAAAAAAAAAAAAGGTCATGAAGAACCTAGTGGCAAGACGGGAATAAAGACGCAGAACTACTAGAGAATGGACTTGAGGACATGGGGAGGAGGAAGGGTAAACTGGGACAAAGTGAGAGAGTGGCATGGACATATATACACTACCAAACGTAAAATAGATAGCTAGTGGGAAGCAGCCGCATAGCACAGGGAGATCAGCTCGGTGCTTTGTGACCACCTAGAGGGGTGGGATAGGGAAGGTGGGAGGGAGGGAGACACAAGAGGGAAGAGATATGGGAACATATGTATATGTATAGCTGATTCACTTTGTTATAAAGCAGAAACTAACACACCATTGTAAAGCAAGTATACTCCAATAAAGATGTTAAAAAAAGGAAAAAAAAAGAATGACTAAAGGGAGTTCTCTAAAAAGAAAGGAAATAAAGAAAGAATGAAACTTGTACAGCAGGAAGGAAGGAAAAACATGGTCTGTAAAAATATGGATAAATACATCAGAGTCTTGTTCTCCTCTTGGGTTTTCTAAAGTACGTTTGATGGCTGAAAGAAAAATTATGACTCTGCTGATACGGTTCTAAATATATGTAGAGGAAATATTTAGACAAGTATATCATAAATGGGGGAGAGAACATTGACATAAAGAGATCTGTAAGAGGTGGGCTTTGTATCAGGAAAGCAATAGTTTTTTCTGACCACCCCCATGCCCCCAGCAGATTTCTCATGGTATCTCACTGGTAAGAATTCTACCACCCTGGCCATAGAGGCAAAGGAATCTGAAAAGTAAGTGCTTTTAGCTGGGCACATGGATTTTATTAGAAAAGAAAAAGGGAAGAATAACTATTTCATGGGCCACGAGCAGTGTCTGATACTAACTCTGAGAGTCAACAAAAGAATTATACACGATGCTATTTTTAAAATGCTTAACACAGGGCTTAGACCATATTAACTGTTTTAATAAATGTTTCTTTCCCTTTTTCATGGAAACACACAAAAATAGCACAATATAATATTTCAGATATCTAGAGTTGTTATATAGTAGTAGATCTAGTTTTTCATTGCCAAGAATCATTTCTGATCTTTTCACAAAGACATCAACACTTTGATGTACTTTCTATCTTACTGGCTGAGTATGTGAAATAAAAGTTGACAGTTCAACAGTAAACAGTGGGTAATGATGTAGAACCATGGGTTCAGTAAGTTTAGAAAACATACAACAAATGGCCAATATCAATCAATATATATATATACTGGACCTAGGAAAACGCAGTGGTAATGCAGCAGTGAATAACCCTTGATTTTTCAATTAGAAGAAAAATAAAGAGGCTTCCCTCCAATAAAGTAAAACATACCCACCCGTACCCCTCCCCTAGGTATACACTGTGGTTTCCTGTATCTACACTCCTCTCCCAAACCATACCGAAATATCTTACTTCAGGGAATGAAGGAATATCATAACTGTTCTAAGCCTAATTCTGGAGCATGGAACCTAGGGCATTCTGTAGGTTTCTGTGTCTGTTCCCTGTCCTTCCCACATCACTTCCTAAAGGAATTCCTTCTTATTAAAACTGTGGCCAAGCCTACATTCCAGGTGTTCTGAATTACTGCAGGAATACACCCCTGAAACTGTAGGGCCTCTACACTACATGGGTATTGGTTTGGAATATGCAAAACATTATTTATTTTTATGTTTTGGGTGAGCTATCAAGTTAAAATTCAACGAATCCTATAATATCAGACATTGCTGGATGTTTACCCAGTACACACTCCTTAATTATTTTTCTCTTGACATAACTACAGCATTGTTCAGTCAGCCACATACTCAGTTTGGAGCCTGGTTAGTTTTAAGGTAATTCTCTGTCCCTCACCAGTTACTGGTTCAGAAACAGGTGTAGGACTCAACTTAGGCCAATGAGGCTTCAGAAGGTTTCTGTGAAAATCCTCTCGCTGCTAAGACAGATAATCTCCCTTTGTCTTCTTGACATTGCCTTTCTGGGGACGGGTTCCCTGAAACTGCTTCAATCATCTTTTAACCAGTCAGGAGAACTAACCAACACAGGAAGATGGGGGGAAAAAGAAAAAGTCTTTGATGGCAATGTTGAGTCATTCACTCCTCCAAACCTAAAGTCTGTCTTACCTTCAACTTCCAATTATATGAAAACATAACTTTTCTTATTTTTTATTCCTCTTTGAATTATCATTGTAATCAGAAGATTCTTAATTGATACATCTAGAAAAACCAAAATGGTAAAAATTAAGTATTCAGGGAAAAAATAATTTTGGGTAACTGGAAATCAACCAGAAAATCAAACCAACTAAATAATTTAATTTTCACCCTGGTTCTAAAAATTAGTTCCAAATTGTATTAGCTTCCTTATACTGGGAGGCACAGTGGAGTTAATATGGTTTACTCTCAATTTATGTATTTTATATATATATATATATATATATATATATATATATATATATATATATATATATTTTTTTTTTTTTTTTGCCCAGATATTGCAGGGCCTTAGAGTATCTTTTATAAATGTGGAAATAGGCGATCCTGGCGACACTTGAGCCACCAGGGACTATATAGTGTACTGTGGCTTTACCAATACCTGGGTGAACCTTTTCCTTTTAAATTATTTCCTTATATCTTTGATTTTTATCATTATATGTTTCCTGTTCCTTAAAGCTTAACATCCAAGGATTTCAGCTTAGTGAGAATTGTGTTGGCTGCATCTAGTTAACTCATACATTCTCAGCGGCAAAGGAGCATAGCAAATGCTAAAAGCAAAAGCACCTATATATTTTTGCTAAGGAAGCTATTGATTAAAGACCATTCATCTCATCACATACACAGAAACCAAGAGAAAGAGAGAGAGAAAAAAATGAAAAAATGTTTAGTATATGTACATCTGGCAGATCAAAGAGAAGTGTGGATTATTTAGCATGGCACAAGTGGAAATTAAGGTAAATTGTGACTAGAAATGAAGAAAATGCTTCCTGGCGGTAAAATAATTGGATTATAAAATCACATCCCAAGAGAGATAGAAGGCACTTTATCTTGGATCATTTGCAAAGGTGTAAACACACAGTGAAAATATTTTGAAAAGTCCCCATTATGGAAATAATTTCTTTCGTGGAGAATTGTTTTAATGTGGCTCAGTGATTCTGTCCTTTCTTTCTCTTTGAAATAAACTGGTGAAAACAGCAAAAGAAAAACAGTCTTAGTAAAGATATTAAGCAATAAGTATGTGCTGTGTAATTGTAGTGAACGTGCACATTTTCAAAATTTTTAAATCATTAACAGTGATCCATGGGATGAGAAATTTCTAGGGGCTGGAAAGAAGAACAAAAGTCATTCAGCCCCTCACTGGACAGATAGTAGCTATCATTTACTTAGCACCTACTCTACTCCAGACACTATACATTCTTTTTTAATCAGTGCCACCCATTCCCGTAAAGCAGGCCTTATTACCTTCCTCCAAAGAAGAGAAAATTGGACTCAGAGAGTTGAAATATCCACCCGCAATCACACAGCTATTGAGTCAGGATGTTAATCCAGTCGGTCTGGCTTACAGTTGGGAAGAAGCACAAAGCTTTCTTTCCACTAAAGCACATTTCTCAGGAGACAACGATCCCGAGGCCCAGAGGGGGAAGCATCTGGGGCCAAGCCTTGCAGCTGGTTGATGACAGGCAGCCACCCTCCTCAAGTCTCCACCCTCCTCCTTATTCCAGGGCTTTTCATTTGCACATTACCTGAACGAACCACCTTGGTTAACAACTAGGTTCTAAGGGCTGGGTAATTAGGGGCAGGCCAAACCTGTGTCTGCTTCTCTGGTTAGTGACAATTAAATTGCTTTTCAAAAAATGTGCCTCCTTGTGAGTACCTTCTCTATACGTCTTATTTTCCTCCTTCCTGTAATGTCCTTTTATGATGGTTAAAGCCTTAGAAATATAAAACCTTAGAAATCGTTGGTAAGGTTCTGCTCTTCCCAGCTACACATTTGGAAAAGGACATGTTACTTCTCCTGATAAAGTGTGATCCATTTGATTTCCTTAATCTGGCTTCTTATATTCCTCTACCCACCTCATATACGTAGCCCCCCCATAATCCCTTTTCCTACCTTCAAATTCCTCATATTCCTACCATTGGCATGCACTCTGCTTTCTCCCACGTTGAGTATTCCTGTCTCTGCCCAGAGCTCTGTTGGCAAAGTCTTTTATGTCAAAACTAGTCTGACTTCTCTTTTGAGAAGCCGGACTTCCTTCCTGTGATCCATGAAAGGTCAGTCCTCATACTTGCCCGGTGGGGAGGCTAGCGATATTCTTGCTTACAAATGTAAAACAGCCACTGGCTAAATACTGGGTTTAAGTGACCTGGTTTACAACTTTGACTTCCAGCCATCCAGTCATAAGCCAAGTGGTCTGTGACAGGCACTAAGCAGAGTGTTTAAGAAACAATAGCAATCCAAGAATAATGCCACTCATAAAATCTGCGCAAAGCTAAAGGGGACTCTTTCTTGAGTTTCCTTCCTTTCCAACTTTTGCCCTTTCCTTTCCCTTTCCTTTTGCTCTTTCCCGTCCCTTTAAAGACCACATTCAATGATAGGGTTGTCCCTTTCAATTGCAAATGAAATCCTGGCTCTCTAAACACAAGTTCCTTCTTGGCAGGCTTTGCAAAAGGACATTTAAAAGCCGGATTCAAAGTGGCAGAGGGTTTCAAATTCTGGAGACATCACAAAACGATGCCTTATTGGTAACAACTGGTAAAACCTGAGGCCGAAGAAGCCAGACCGCCCCCTTCCGGACGGTCCTGTGGAAAATGCTCTCTGAGCTTCTCTTTCAAAATGAAAATAACATGTATTTACAAAGGTGGTGAAAATGGCTGCCTCTCTGAATCTTGTAATATCCTCTTGGTTTTAATGGGCACCCAACTTGAGGCTCTCTGGATGAAAAGAACAGAGAAGGGGAACTGGAAGAAAACCTGTCTTAAAAAGATATGGAAGTTTTAAAAGCACAACAGCCTTTGACACATTTTGCCCATGAGCAATGAAACAGGTTACCCCTGGGGCTAAGTGGCAAAAGTACATGAAGAACACACCCCCCCCCACACACACAATACATAGCAAAGTACAACAAATACCCAGGGCAGGAATACTACACAGAAGGCTTCGTTCTAAAGGGGTTGTTTTGAGAAGGAATGTTCTTCTCTGTCATGAACTGGAATTCACTGCACAAGCACAATGCTCCCTTCAAAGATTCTGGCACATAAACAGATAGCAGGAGCCGTCCAAAAATCCTTGATAAACATACACAGCCTTTCGCACAGTGGCTGGGAGCAAAGTGTTTTTCAGTATGAATGAATTTTTTTGACCTCAGAACAAATGCTTCCTTGCCCAGTGGTTAACTCCAGAAACTAGAGTCCATTATAGTCTCTGATGTCTGACGGTATTTAGGTGGACAATATATGGTGGTTTGACAACGGCCAACGTTCAATATTGATTTTTTGTCCCTTTTAAGTTACTATTAATAACAGAATGACAAATCAAAACCAATACAACATTACAACCTCTAGAAAGTAATTCTTTGGAAGAGCTAGGCTAAACCTAATTTTTTGGGGAAAAAAAGAAAAAAGAGAGAGCCCAAATATAAACATAAAATACATGTGCCTTATTCAAGCAAAGCAGGGCTCCATGCAGAAAGGCTGTTCTCTTGATACAGCCACTTGAATCATTAGTGTTGAAGATGTGTACATTTTTTAAAGCCACATTTCTGAGTGAAATTCAATATTGACAGTGCATCCAGAACCGTGGTGTCTTTGACAGGCAACAATATTATAAGGGGGCTAGAGGAAATTCAGTGGCAGATAATATAGAAGAAGTCTGTACCTATAAATCACCTCAATACTCTGAAGATTGCTATGATCGTCCTCACTTCATCTCTGTTGAAATCCATTCTCTATAGTTCATCCTCTATCAAGTTGAAGGCTGATTTACTAGGTATTCTGGCCATTCAAAAGATGGTGAGGGTCGTGTAGGAAGAAAACTAGAATTTCATGAATATTAAAACACTCCTGATACTTCCTCTTTCATTCAGCTTTGAACAAAGCTGAGATAAGGTTTTTTTGCTTGTTTTCTTGTTTACTGGTTTGTTTGAAGAATTTCTGTAGAAATCCAGCCAACTGATATTTCTCCATTTACTTAAAAAGATATTTACTGAGTACAAAAACATATACCAGGCACATAGCATAGTAGAGGCTGGTAATATTAATATAAGGGTGGATAAACTTTCAGTTATAAAATAAGCAATGAGGATGTACAGTATAGCAACTATAGTTAATACTACTGTATTCTATATTTGAAAGTTACTAAGAGAGTAAATCTTAAAAGTTCTTATCACAAGAAAAAAAATTTGTAACTGTGTATGGTGACTGACATTAACTAGACTTAATGTGGTGATCATTTCACGATATGTACAAATATTGAATCATGTTGTACACCTGAAGTTAATGTTATATGTCAATTATACCTCGATAAAAAGAAAAAGACAGCTATAGGACCTGTCCTCATGGAGCTTGCATTCTAGTGGGAGAGACAAAAACAAGCATAAATACATGAATGAATGAGTGAATTCAAACTGTAATCACTGTTAGGAAGTCACTGATCCAATTAGGGGCTGAGTTATAGAATGGAGAGGGGGAAAGGTGACATACGCTATGGGCAAGGAAGGGTTTTTTAAGAAGGCAATCCTTTAATGGCCATCAAAGAAAGAACATAGAGGTAGTCATGCAAAGTGTTGGAGAGAATAATATACCAGACAGAGAAGAGATGTGGAAAGGTCCTGAAACAAGAAAGGAGTTCATAACAAAATACAAAAATGCAAGAAAAAAACCCCAAAAAACCCACAACCAACCAAACCAAAACCCACACAAATATGGCCAGAGCATAGCTGGCTAGAGATAAATAGCTTGAGAGGATAGAGACAAAAGTAGAGACCAGATTAGTCTAGGCTGTAGGCTGTGATTCAATAGGATGGACATCTGGATGAGTATCAGCCTTGGAGTTTCAGAATGACGTATGTGGGGGTTGGGGGGGGTGGGTTCCAATGACTCAGTAGGGCACACTGACGGGAGTAAGGGGATGAGTGACGCTCTTATGGCTACATGGTCAAAATACTGGCATCTAGTCACATATATTAAGACAGTACTGGGTGGATTTGGTGACTTAAAAGCTACTGATCTTTTTATTGTACCTGTTCCTTTATAGAAAAATTTCAAAACAGCAAAGAGTAGAATGTTAGACTTGGGAGTGACCCAGACATCATCTGTTCCCTTAGGTTACAAGGGAAAAATTGAGGCTGAGTGATGTCAAACGACGGAGGCAGGACTGTAAATTAAATCAACCATGCCCCTCCCCACCCCAGTAAAGTATTTTAGGGTGTGTGGCAAAGATATGTGGCTAAAATGGAATGTATGGAGGTGAACAGAGCAGAGGAAGTGGGAGGCTAAGGTTCAGGGTATTAGAAGAATCATTAATGGAAAGCTGATGGACAAATCTTCATGTAGCTTTGGTTACAAGAGAGTGAAAGGAAACAACCTACATTTCCATCAATAGGAGATAATTCAAGAAAAGTAGGTAAATTCTTATGATGGGATATTATGTGGCCATTCAATGTGTTATTTGTGAAGAGGTTTTGCTGATGATTGACACTGCTTATGATAAAAATGAGAAAAGCAGGATATAAAAATATAGATATAAATTATGAAACATGTCACCCATACCATGAAAAAAAGACTAGACATACATTTGTAAAATATAATATTTTACTATTCTACCTGTTTTGATACTCAATTATTATGTTCCAGTTGTTGTGTTAAGCCCGTGTATTATCTCACTAATCCCCATCAAAAACTAAGAAGAAGGCATTATGACTGCACACATGAGTAAACTGAGGCTTAAGGAGGTTTAATGAGTCACTTGAGGTCACAAGGCTAGAAAGATGCTGAGCCAGGTGAAAAATCATGTACTACTATATTTTAAATCATTTTTAAGATGAGAAATCATATATTACTATCTTTTAACTTATCTTTTTATTTTCTGTGTTTTCCAATTTTACACTGTGGAAATAAACTTCATTGTAATTTAAAAAATAAATTGGATATCAAGTCAACTAAAAAGATATAACTGCAACTTGTGCTTCATTGGTGATCTGATTTTTCCCTCCCCTCTCTGGTTTTCAAATACTTCTTGATAGCTAGCTTTCTAGTCTGTTTTCAATTCATTAAGAGCTCATTTAGCACTTACTATGTTGCTAGTATTATTGATTCTATTTACCCTCGGAACCACTGGGCATGAGCTACTGAAAACACAAGTTCCCTTTCAGTACAATTACCCTTGTGCTAAGGAAATGACTTCCTCTGCTTTTACTTGCTCCTATTTGTTAAAGCTGGGTTGCCAGAGGATTTGCACAATTGGAATTCACTTTCTCCTTACTTGCCCTCAGCGAATTCCTTATATTTGCAAGAAAATATTTCATAATTTCATTGCACTCTTACCCCATAATATTCTCAACTCTGCCCAGGAAATGAGAAGTATTTTGAGACCCAGAAGCTGCCAACCTGAGTTGTGTTAGAAACATTAAATGCCTCTTCTTTCTGCTCTTACCAACCTCTAGCTTTTCTCTAACTATTGACTGGGGAAGCAACAGTTTGCAAAGTTTTTTAATCATTTTTTTCTGTGCGATGGCTTTACCAATGTCTTCATAACAGTTTGCTACAAATATTTTACTTCAATAAAATGTCTTAAAGAATGTGACAATTTTTCTGAATTTATGGCACTACTTTGGCTTTGATTATTTTGTTTGTTGTTGTTTTTTGTGGTGTTCTAACCTAAAAAGAAGAAACTAAAAACGACTGCTTTAATTTTATGTACTCTAAAAATCTCGTCAAACATAAAAGTTTATTAACCTAGAATATAAAAATTCTTAAATGGAAGACTTTTTAAAGAAATTTTCTAAAGACATTTGCTAAGTATTGCAAAATCATGGAATCATGTAAATAATAATAACCATAACAAAACTAACAATGCCTGAGGCATTACTACATGCCAGATAATGTGTTAATTTTTTTATTAAAAATTTTTTTTCCAAACATCTTTATTGGAGTATAATTGCTTTACAATGGTGTGTTAGTTGCTGCTGTATAACAAAGTGAATCAGCTATACCTATACATATATCCCCATATCCCCTCCCTCTTGCGTCTCCCTCCCACCTTCCTTATCCCACCCCTCTAGGTGGTCACAAAGCACCGAGCTGATCTCCCTGTGCTATGCGGCTGCTTCCCACGAGCTATCTGTTTTACATTTGGTAGTGTATATATGTCCATGCCACTCTCTCACTGTGTTAATTTTTTTTAATGAATATATTATTTATTTCATTTAACCCTCCAAACAAGTTTTGAGTTAGGTGCTATTACTGACCATTATACCGATGAGCAGGCTATAAGCGGCTAGGTAACTTGTGTCCGGACACACAATCAGTAAATAGCAAAACTAGGATTTAAGCCCAGATCATTCTCACTTGAAGGCATATCTTTCAATAACCATAATATCCTGCATGGTTAAATTATATCTGACAAATGAAGTGGTATTTATGTTCATTCATTTTTAAATAAAACCACAGCTTGGAAAGCCAGGAAAGTTTTATTAACATCCATGTCATTCAGTTCAGTTTATGTTGAGTGTCCGTATATTAAAGGAAAGCTGCTTCCGAATTATTGATCAAAGCCTATAAAACTAACAGTGGAAGAGAAGAAACAGCAAATCTAATTTATTGACCACAGGTCCCTAGATGCAAATTGACATTATCAAATCAATCGCCTAATTTTAATAAACCTTGTCTCCACATCCCTAATCAATAGTATAAATTTAGATTAGCTGTCGCATATTTTTACAAGAACAATCTGCAACATGTAAACCTTCGTCAGCATTATATGTGGTCACATGGGAAACGACTATATTGTAATAAATGCCAAATTGAAATGTTTTAAATTAACCATCACTTGAAAACATGCAATTTAAAGATTTCCATGAAGAACTTTAACTATTAATAAAAATGACTACTCTTAATTCAGAGACCACCACTTGCCATGCTCCATCAGCACTTCACCCACTTATTCCAATTAATCATCACCACAGTCGTATGAGATCGGTATTATCTCCAATTCAAGGCTGAAGAAACTGAGCCACATACGGGCTACTCACTTGTTCAAAAACCCACAGATGTTAAAGGGTGCACAGCCATTTAAATTAAGGTATGGGGACTGTAAGTGCTTCTGTTCTTTCAACTAAATAAGATTGCCTACCTCTGCAAGCACTTGGCCTCTGTTTCATAAGGCTTCCAAATCTTATCATTCATATGCTGAGCTATCAAAAGGCAAGGTGGCCTTATTTAGAGTAAAGTGAAAGCTACAACTTAAGGTCTGTTTTTTCTATTTAAATTGCTTTGATATTTTTACTAAGGCTTTACACTAGCCTTCGTGTATTTGCTGTTTATGCAATCACTATAAAGTCCTAATGGATGTGCGGTTACCAGAAATCCAATTATAAATTTTCTTGCAAACATTTAGATAGCAATAACTCATGGGCCTTTAAAAACTTCCTCCCTGATTAAGGAGTAGTTAAGTTCTTCTCTGCACTGGGTAAGAGCAATGTTGTTAGAATCTACCTGAAAGTAGGTCATGGAAAGAAATATGAATGCTTCATCAATCCTCTGTCCCCTTCTGCATAGGGTGTGATGTCGGGAATTTTTGTTTTGGCCATCAGTAGTTACTAGTCTGATCAGAGACAAGTTGGTTAAATTTGCCGAACTTCAGTTTCTCCATTTCAATAAAAGATAATGATAATAATGCGATTAATATATCACTTCTTTATATATTTTATTAATAATGAACGAGGTTATGTTAGTGAAAAGAGGTTTGTAAACACAAATGTGAATTAATGCTCCTAGGGATTATCACAAAATTCACCTGATCCAACCTCTCAATTTTACAAACACAGAGGCCCAGATAATTAAAAGAATTATGCAAGGACACAAAGTGACACTTCTAAACAACATGCTAGTTCTCTCATGCCAACTTTTATGGGACATTGCTCCCAAAGCAGCATATTTACAGGAGGCCTTATTGCACAACTCTAGAGGGCACCATTCATATTGTGAAATACAAACGAGGCATGCCCTGAAGCACAGCTTGAAACTCAAAATAAATGGGGCCCTCAGAGTTGTGTTGCCAAGTGACATTGTTTAATAGCTTCATCTCAACTGGCTTTTTCTTTCCTCTTTCACATTCTTATCAATAAGCTCATTGTCTGAGTATTTAGAAATTTCTGTTCATTTTAGTGATTACCCTTGCAACATCTTATTATTTTAAACTGAATAAAGGGGTCTGTGCTACATACCCTTTCCTCAAAACACATTGCCTTTGCATAGCTCTGCATTGTGGGGGGAAGCAAGGGGCTTCAAAACCATAGTGAAATCTACTGTTCTTCATATTAGCCTTGGCAAAAATAATGGATTTTTGACCATATATTGTCCTTAATTTTTCCCTGCTATTTGATATTGTCTATTTATGTTCTTTGGCTTTCAGAAATATTATACGACCTTGTATCATCTTGTCTTGCATTTCCTTGACATCCTGAAAAGCCGTTTGTTCTCCAACAGCTTTTCTTTACTCTTCCAACCCATCAGTGTTGGTATCTCCCAAAGTTCAGTTCTAGGCTCTCAGTTCTTTCCCATCTTAACCAATGAATATCTTCCACTGCCAAGGTGAAGTCCTTGGGAATCAGAAAGACCTATATTTTGAATCCCAGCTCTGTTATTGATTATATATATCTTCTCTGAACAGACCTTGGACTCTCTGAGCTCTGTTCTGTCATTATCAGACAAGACTGATTATACTACCTCATAGAACTGATCTGAGGAATAAATATTATCATGTGTAAAAGCACTATATGTCCGCACAAATTATAGTCCTATTGCAATAATTTCTATGTCATTGCCTTTTCACTGGAGTGTAAGTTCTTCGGGGCCTGGAGATTATTCCAGTCTTGATCACTATTGTATCCTCAGTGTCTAGAGTCTGCTGTCGCTATGTAGAAAGTGTAAAGTAAATGTAGCCTGAACGCAAGCTGGCATCCACCTGGTACAGTTTCTGGATAGTATTCTAATCAAACTTACCATGCTGGGAGCCAGAAGCAGTGCAAGCTACAGCATATCCATTAATTTCCATTTCTTAGAGAAGAAAAACTGTTAATTCAAAATTCAAATCAACACTTTATAAAATTCTCTTCCTCCTAATCTGTCATCTTCTCATGGCTCCCATTTCTTTCTCAACAATGTACCTTAAACTTCTCTGTAAACACTCATTCTTTTTCACTGCCCCACCTCTCCTGCCTCTTTTTTCTCTCATTACTCATATTGTGCAAAAGTAGAGGAACTAGCAGCGAGCAGAAGAAGAGGAGCTCCAGAAGGCCAAGGACAGGATTCTTTTTAGCTGGCAAGGGGAGTAGGGGAAGAATGGCTGTGCATGCATTAATGGATTTTGCCTCTATGTCACCTATGTTTTGAATGAATAAATGAATGAACGCCATTGGCCTGGTCCCACCACCTCTTGCAGTCCTCTTTGCCTGTTAGTCTTCCTCACTCCCTATATCCAGCAAGTCCTGGACCATGTTCATTTTGAAATGCATTCTTTCAACTTTCCTTAATTGTAAATAACTGATTTACGATATTCACTCACATTCTGCAAGTGCTAATGAAGACAGGGTGCTACTGCAGCAGATAAAGAGAAATGAGCTGGTGCAACCCTAGGGGACGGATATTAGATGAGAAACTGTTCATGTTTATTCTCCAGATAGAGACAATGAACACGTTACAAAGCAAGAGAAAGTAAGATCAGAATGAGGGACATCTCTGCCCCAAACTGAGTTTTGTGTGTACTCCCTAATTATTTCATGAAGTGCTACTCTTTGCCTTTTGATTTATAAGCTCCTTGAGAACAGAGCTTTTATTAATTCCTTTGTTCCTTTTGCAACCATCAAGGTATATGAGCAAAGAACTAAGCATACTGCAGGTTCTCAATAAATTGAAAAAATGCCTTCAATTCATAAAATGTCACTTTCTTCAGACCTGTGCAAAACAGAATAATCCTCCTTAAAAAGTTGAAGGAGGTAACTAGATATAATATGTGCTGAGAGGATTGCTCTTAAAATATTGCATTGTCTTGCTTAATTAAATTGCTCTATTATTTTAGCCCACCTACATCTGAAAAGCATGCTGCTAAGAAGTCTCACGATGACACCTGTAACATTAAAGAGGGAGTGTTAGTTTTTGGTGAAGAGTAGAATTTAGAGAATTTGACTAAAGAGCCACTAGCAAATCTAATGGAAAGATGGTAGACCTGAAGTCAACCTTAGCTTCAACAATTATGAGCTGTGTGATTTGAAGCAAATCTTTTAATATTTATTTTTCAATATCTACATCTGACTTCATTTTGTAGGATATTAGAAATGAATATAAAATATTAAGGCAGTACCTGGTATGGAGTACTTGCTAAAAATTTGGTAGTGTATCCTCCATAATAATATATCATTATCCAAGTCAAGTTGCCTGTCACTGCCATTCAATCTCCTTTAAAATATGTTCTTAATATTTTGACTATTCACTTTGCATCCTGTCTATTCCTTGTCAGTTTTACCATTTACACCCTTCTAATTCATGCTGATGCTTTTCAAGTCTTGGCTTAGTCACCATTTGGATGCAATCTTTAGGTTACCTAATTGGGGCTCATAAATCAACTCCTCCTGGATTTCAATTTCTCACCTTGGTTTTGGGTTACCCATTAAGGCTCATTCGGGGTCTTGGCACAAAGTCAGTCGAAGGCAACATGCCTGAGGTGGAGCAGCTCCCCAGACACGGTGTTTCACCAGGTGTAGGAAGAAGGCTCAGCTCCCCTGGTTATCTTGCAAAACTGCGTTTGCTTCAGGCTGTGAGCAGACTGCCCTCCCCCGCCCCTTCACTTCATAACAGTGAGAACAAAGAAGCCGGCTCCTGTGAGAGATAAACTATTCAGCAGTGTTTGAGATGATTAAAAATAAGAAAAAGATTCCTTGTGGGTTTTGACAGGGCTTTCTCCTCCCCCTCCTGATGGAAGGCAGAGAGCTTCAGTCAACATTCTGCTACTAGGCAAGGGGTTTACAGCAATTCTGAACCAAGTCTAACCGAGCAAAACAAAGAATATTTTTCATGTCTTGAACAACCTGAGGTGTGTTTTGGGGGTTGGGTAATCTCTTTCCCCGAAATGGAATGTAAAAGTGGTGTTCGCCTTAACAAGTTCACAGAATGACTTCAGGGAAATCTCGTGTTTAATTTGTGTACTGATTTGTGTACATGTAAATATGTGGTTTTGAAAGTGGTTCTTTGCTGCTGATGAGCCATCGACCAAGTTGCATTTTTAAGCTTGCTTTTGGAGTATTGTTTACTTGAAATGAGTGTTTCAAAAAGAGTATTTGGGAAGAGTGTAACCTTTTGAAATGTGGCCTTTGAGACAATTTTGGAAAGGTCCATGAAACCTGTTTGCACATTTTGGGGATATTCATTTCAGTCAAAAAGTGCTTATTGAGCATATACAATATCATCCGAAATGAATTATAAGGACATAAGGACATTATCAGTAAGACTTTATGCTAATCTTGGGCTACTACCTTTTCCATTCTCTTTTGATTGCAAAGGAGTAAAAGAGTTGTATTTGTTTTCTAGGCTGATGTAACAAATTACCACAAACTTGATGGCTCAAAACAACACAAATGTATTCTCTCACAATTCTGGAGGCCAGAAGTCCGAATTCAAGGTGTTGACAGGGCTAAACTCCCTCCAGAGGCTCTTGGGGAGAATCTATTGCAAGCTATCTCCTAGCTTCTGGGAGCTGCCATCAATCGACCCTCCACATTCCTTGGCTCATAGTTGCATTTCTCCAGTTTCTGACTCCTTATTTACATGGCCTTCTTTTCTGAGTATATCTTCTTTCTGGTGTGTCTATCTCCAACTCCCTCTTCCTTTCTTTTATAAGTATGTGTGATTGCATTTAAGTTCCACTCAGATAATCCAGGATAAGCTCCTTTTCTCGATATTTCTAACTTAATCACATAAATTACCCTATGAGGTAACTAACATTCACTGTTTTGCCATAGAAGGTGATAACCTTAGGTTCTGTGGATTAGGATGTGGGCATGTCACATCTTTTGGGGGGGTCATTTTTCAGCCTAGCAGAGTTATTATCTCTCTGGCCTCTGAAGATTAGTGTCCATCCACGGGCAAAATATCCTCTCCCCATCCCAACATTCCCAAAAGTCTCCATCCACATGCAAAATATCCTCTCCCCATCCCAACATTCCCAAAAGTCTCAACTCATTACAGCACAAGCTGAAGTCCAAAATGTCATCTAAACGTCTAAACATATCACCCCCAAAGTTCCAAATCTCATCATTTAAATCATCTGAACCAGGTATGAATGCAACTCTGGGTATGATTCATCCTGGGGCAAAATTCCTTTCCCTCTGTGGACCTGTGAAACCTAGGGAAAAAGTGATCTGCCTCCAAAATACAATGGTGGGACAGGAATAGGATAACAATCATAGATGTTCCCATTCTAGAAGGGAGAAAATGAAAGGAATAAAGGGATCACTGATCCCAAGAAAGTACAAAATCCAGCAGGCAAATTTCTTTGGGTTTCAAGGCCTGATAATAATTCTCTGTTGCTTGAAGCTATATACACTCTGGGCCTCCAGCTCTTCATTCTGCACCCAATCTGCTCCCAACACTCTGTCCTTAGAATCATTACTCCTTTTTCTTGATGGGTCGTACATGTTTGCTCCTGTAAAATCCCAGTCTAATAGTCTTCCTTCATTTTGCCTCATCTCTATCCGTTTCTTTCCAGTCAGGCTGTGTTTCTGCTTCTGCCAATATAATATTTTCAAAAACCCTGTGCGTCTTCCATGTATGTCATGGACTGTCAAACCATTAGGCAAGAATGTCTTCCACAGATCTTTCTTGGATAACACTATCTCTATTCCCAGCTTCTACTGAGATGGTTGACTGCATCCATGAATCACACACCTATAATGGCTTTATCAGATTGTTGTTCAATCACATCCTTGGCTTTCTTTCAAAAACATGATTTCCTAACAGTGAATCTCCCAATGTCAGCCTTTTTTTGTTTGTTTTTAATTTGGATAGGCTATGAATTTCTGACATTATTAAATTCTGGTTCATTTCTACTTAACAGTTCTTTTCTCAACTTGTTTCTTTCCTTTTGGATTTTTACGATCAGCGGCAAGAAGAAATCAGGCTGCACCTTCAACATTTTGCTCAGAAATCTCCTCAGCTAACTATCCAAGCTTGTTGCTTGGAAGTCCTGCTTTTGACACAACTATTGGACACAATTCAGCCAAATTTTCTGTCACTATATAACAAGGTTACCCTTTCCTTCATTTTCCAATAACAAGTTCTTCATTTCCTTCTGAACCCACACCAGCAGTGCCTTTAGCATTCATCTTTCTGACAACATTCTATTTATGACAATATATATGTAGTCTCTAAAACTATAGAAGATTTCTCTACCATACTCCTCACTTCCTTCTGAGCTCTCACAGGAATCTCCTTTAGTGTCCACAGTTCTGCCAAAGTTTGTTCAAGGAAATCTAGGCATTTGCAATCAAGCTTCTCCAAATTCTTCTAGCCTCTATCCATTGTCCAATTTCAAAGTCATTTCCTCATTTTTAGGAATTTATTACAGCAGGTATATAAAAAAATCTGTTTTAGTTTCTTATTGCCACTATAACAAATTACCACACATTTGGTGGCGTAAAACAATCGAAATGTATTCTCTCTGAAATCCAAAATCAGTTTCACTGAGCTGAAATCAAGGCGTCAGCAGGGCTGAGCTCCTTCTGGTGGCTTTAGGGGATAATCTGTTTCTTGCCTCTTCAGCTCTGGTGGCTGCAGGGATTCCTTGGCTTGTGGACAAATCACTCCAATCTCTGTCTCCATCTTCAAATCAGCTTCTTTTCTTCTGTCTTTTTTTTTTTTTTTTTTTTCCTATGTGTCTATGTCCAAACTCCCTCTGCCTCTCTCTTATAAGGATACATGTGATTACATTTAGACTTACCTGGATAATCTAGGGTAAATGCCTCCTTTCAAGATCCTTAATCATATCGTTTGCCCTATAAAATAATATTTACTCCTTTGCCATACAAGGTAATATTCAAAAATTCTAGGGATTAGGGCATGGACATATCTTTTTTGGGGGGGAGCACATTTGGCATATACAACAGTTAACAATCCAATGATATCTTACTATGTGTCAGACACTGTGATAAACACTTTAAACTGTTATTTCATGTAGTCCTTAAAAATATGCTTTAAAGAATGTATTATTATCTCCATTTTAAAGATGAATAAATTAAAATCAGAGACAGTAAAATATTTCCAAAGTCTCACAGCAGATTTGTGCCACTGAAGGTGCAAAGACCTATTCATACTGCACTACCACCTCTATGTGGCTACTGTGCTTCAGGAGTTTACATGTTAATGAAAAAAATTTTTTTTAAAGATACATATACATAAAATAGTTACAGATTTCATCATAATCCAAGCCTGCTCCCCTTTACTGTGAATCCAATACACTTTAAGAATAACCAGTAAATGGAATGACTCAACTGCAGGTGGACATATTATGGGGGTCGCAGTGATTCTTGGATTACAAATGTCCATTCATTCTCATTCTCTGCCCCACGTGAAACATTCATTGTTGCCTGATGGCTGTATTAAATTCAAGCAATGAGGAGGGTGCATACTGCGTGACTCAAAGCACTGCTTTGCTACATGTTTCCAATCTGGTGAAAGATTTAGAGCTAGGAATCTAGACGAGATGAAGAAACGAGTGTGGTCAACTGTCAGCGTCCACGTCCATTAAACAAAAACAGGGCTTCCCTGGTGGCGCAGTGGTTGAGAATCTGCCTGCTAATGCAGGGGACACGGGTTCGAGCCCTGGTCTGGGAAGATCCCACATGCCACGGAGCAGCTGGGCCCGTGAGCCACAATTGCTGAGCCTGCGCGTCTGGAGCCTGTGCCCCGCGACGGGAGGGGCCGCGATAGAGAAAGGCCCGCGCACCGCGATGAAGAGCGGTCCCCGCACCGCGATGAAGAGTGGCCCCCGCTTGCCGCAACTGGAGAAAGCCCTCGCACGAACCGAAGACCCAATACAGACAAAAATAAATAAATAAATAAATAAATAAATAAGAAAATCCTTTAAAAAAAAAAAAAAACAAAAACAAAAACAACTTGGTCTCAGTCTCTCTCTGAGGGACCATGGGGAGAGACAAAGGGAAGATGAGGCAGTCCTGTCCTAAAAGAAAACAGTGGAAGCTCACGTTCATTAAATGTACATGCTAGAAAAATCATGGTGCTGGAAAAGACACACTGGAAAGTAGAAGGTCAAGTATCAGCAATGACTTGAGATGGAAGAAGCTACTTTGAAAAGTCAACAAAGACAGAACCTTGCATAGAAGCATGGAGCTAGGCAGACAGAAAAGAAGAAACAGATGTGGGTGATGGCAATGCTGACAATGCTGTGCATATTTGTGTGATCGGAGCAGAACCCAAGGACTGGATTGGAGAGGAAGGTAATTAGGAGATTTTCCCCAAAACTCTGAGTTATTTTTTACTTTATAAAATAACACTGATCATTTTTAGTATTATTAAGACAAACATAATCTATGTTTATGTAAATATTACATAAATCACACAAACACATTAGTGAACACACAGACAATAATGATCACAGGTAATGACACCTTGCATAAATAACCACTGTTAATATTTTATTCTGAGTCCCTCCTATTGTATACATTTATCCATATCTGTATACTTTTTTTCTATATTGAGATTTTGATGCACAATCTGCCCTGGTGACTTATTTCTTCACTTAGAAACCTGATGTAAAGATTTTTCAGGTAATTAAATATTCCTCCAAAACATGATTTTAAGAGCTGTACATCGATCACATTGGTATATTGTTATTCATTTAATAATTCCCTAATTCTGAGTATTTAACTCATATCTTATTTTACCCTTTTATAACTACTGATCTGACCAACATATTTGTACCTATAACTTTTATGCATATCAGTAGGATTCATCACTTTCAAATGAGAAGCAAGGGAGTCCCAGCAGTGATTCAACGTTAATATTCTCTATCTCTCCTTTTTCCTCCCTCTTATGTATCTATCTGTGTGTGTTGTACACACTCCCCCAAACATATGTATATATCTACTATGTAGACATATACACATATACAAATATACATATTTGTTTTATAGGATTATTTTATATAGAGAATATTATATTAATATGATACAAAGGGTTATTACATGTAGCATTTTGTAAGATTATTACATAGATAATAACCTATACATTATATATTATATACAATGGCTTATATTATATATAGGGTTTTATATTGGTTTTGAAGGATTATTATATGTATAATACCCCATATATACATATGAAATAACCCTACAAAACAGGTAACAATATACCAGCAAGGCTAGAGAGGTAGTTAAAATACATACATGGCAAATCCAGGATTCGATCTCAGTCCTCTCTAGCATCAAGATTTAAATTATTTCCTCTAAGACCATACCGCTACTGCTGCTACTACTAATTTACCTTAATCGAGCACTAACTATATGTTAGATAAAGTACTAAGTATTTTATATGACTCGTACAACTCTTACAACGACAACTCTGTGAGGTAAACAACTTATAACTATTTTAGAGTTGAAGAAACAGAAATAGAGAGAATTGAGTAATTAGTGCCAGGTCACATAGCTAGTTACCATATTTGTCAAGAAGTCCCAATGTGTGGAAACATGATATTGAAAGATGACTTTTATTTGAAGGTTTTGAGTTGGAACTCCCTGACATTTCTCACAGTCTCACTGGCAAATATGGCACTGCAGTGTATTGGGTAACAATATAAGCTCTACAACAGATGGCTCCAATTCAAATCTCAGCTCTGGCACATACTAGCTGTGTGATCTTTGACAAGTTATTTAACATATCTCTGCAAATTTTCTCATCTGTAAATTTGAAATAATAATAGGTTAGTTACAAAAATTATATAAGTAAATAACAACACTTAAATGTTCTCTTATAATAAGGCTTCAGTAACTGTTAACTAATATCCATAGAGATAATAAAAATAATGACAAAAATATCAAATAAAAAATAACAGATAAATGGAGGCATTTTTCTCTTGGATTGAGCTGTAAGAAAGGAGGAGATTTCTGTTGGAAAATTCCAGTTAGGCCTTCTTCCATTAACATTTAGAAAACAGTGAAAATACTACAGAAACATAATAACTATCTAACATTTGACTCTTTTATACTTCATAAAATAATTAACTTATTTTAGTCTTCTACTCTGGCTGAAATCAAGTGAGCTCTCAGCTCTGTGCTGGGTGGGCCTTAAAACAGAAGCTCAGGGCATGCAAAAGAACTGGAATCACTTTTCCAGCTTTTAGGAAAACAACACTAATGAAATGTAAAAAAGGCCACAGGCATGGCCCAGAGAAGGTCTGAAATGTGAACAGGGGCTAGTGAGTTGAGGGGCGCACCCGTCTCACTCCTCCAAATCAACACATACAAGTCTGCAAGCTTAATGACCTTGGCTCACCCTAAATACAATAAGACATCTGTACCACATCTGGTAAGACAGGACCTGGGGGATACAGAATGAAATAATTTTATAATTAAAAGGGCCATTGGCCCAAATACTAAGGTAATGGAGGCCCTAAAAGCAGAAGTGAATGACTCACACAAAGTGATTCCAATCCAGGTATTCAGACTCAAAGTTCAGTGCTCTTTCACTTACCTCATTTATGTATGTATGTGTGTGCAAGAATATATGTGTGTGTCTATGCATGAACATGCATATATATTCACGTATATGTATATATACATGAAAATGTATGTGGATGTTTATGCAGAAATATGTATATATATGCATGGATATCTGTATATATACATCCATATACATATTTCATTCCATATATTCTATCAAATACTGTCAGGCTCTGTTGCATAATTTAGGTCATGAATTATTGATAATACCCATAGAGAAAGTTTAGGTTAATTTACATCAAGATGCTTCTTGAACACATTTAGCAATTTTTCACAGCTACACATAGAGCTGCATAGACATAGATTTAGTTTTTGTATTCTATGGATTTCCTTTTACGGATGTGGTGTCAAACCACAGGGACATTTTCAAAAAAGGATATGACTAGAGCAAAATCAAATGACATTGCAACTGAAGTCCGCATTTTTGGTGAGAGCTTTCCTCTGCTTCTTTGTCACCGTGCATAAGACAAGCTGTACTGTGCTGTTTCAGACAAAGGAGCTGGCAAGAGAAAGGCTGTGAGACTCCGCTCTTTCCTGTCTATCTAGTCACAACTAGTGTGCAAAACCATGTTTACTTTTGTAGTGATAGGCAGTCATAACTCACTTCTTTAATGAAAAATATGCTGTGGTCTACCTTTCCCTGAAGCAAAAAGCCATTATAACTACCCCGTGTTTTGTTTTCCTTAGTAAAACTCACTCATTTCATCTACTATCGGGATAGCATTTCATTTATCTTAACTCGTTCTTTTCCTCTAGATAGTAAACCAAGCTCAGTGGTGATAAAGATGATGAGGGTCCCCCTGCTCAAATGCCATAATCTCCTAAAGCTTCCCTTGTGAGGAAGTGAGATCTGCAGTTCTGGTACATTGACTGGATTTGATTTCTTTGTGTTGAAATAACTCTGTATTTCCCTGTCACACCAGGATGCAGAAAAGTGAGGAATAATTGGCATGTTCTCTCGTTTTGATCTTTATTAGTATGTGATGTTGGGAATCTACTTACTGGCAATTTCAGCCTCATTACTAGGGTGTGTGTTGTGGCAATAAAGTAAGCAGCTCAGCTTGAAGATCCAGGCAATCTCATGCCGTTATGTTAAATCTGGTATGCAGTTGTGAGGTGCTAAGTATTATTGTCAGGCAGGCAAGTCCTTGTTCCACAGCAATGGTATAGTGTTTAGCACATCACTGGCACTTAGGGCGATGGATGAGAGAATGAAAAAATTTTACCATTCCCCTGTACCACTGGAACCATTATTTCCTCAATATTTTTGTCCAGCATGACTCATCTCCTTCAACTAATGTGTTACAAAAGAAAATTTGATAACACAGGTATCTTTTGAGAGTCATTATTCATAATATGTATGTACATAAATATGGCACTATGAATATTTAGACTCACTGGCTTTTTCTTTCCATATAAAAATGACAGCACATAGACTAAATTTTGGGAAATGCTGAAGTTTGAATATCCTCAATTAATAGTCATAATAATAACATAAAGCAACTATCATTTAAGTACTTTGTATATACAGAGTTACCTCATTTAATTTGATCCTCATAATAACCTTATGAGGAGAACACCTTAGGAGAACATCATTGTTTTTCTCACATTAGAGACAAGGAAACTGATACTAAGCAAAATCGAGATTAATGATACGATAAAACTTATAATAAAAATAAACCAGAAGTTATCTGTTCAGCTGTTCTTTTATGCTGAGATTTATCAATAATATCTTACTTGAGTCACACAACAATCCTATAAGATGAGAATTGCTATCTTCATTAACAGATGAGGGAACTGAAGTTGCCCAGCCACACAGCTACTAAGTGGAAAAGTCAGGATTTGAGCTCCATTATCTTGCCTCCTAGTTGTGCAGCACATACCTCTATGTAGCACAATTTGCTACATAATCACACCATATAAGTCAAAAGCATACCTTATCAAAGGAAGAGCTAGGAGGGCTTTAGAAAGATTCTAGTTCTGCTGGCTCACATTTTACAAGTGAGGAAACTGAACCTGAAGTTGCAATGCTCATCAGTAGGACTGTGATTTCAAATCAGTCCAAAGAACTGAGCTGTATTTTTCAAAAATTCTGTTCATTGGTGAAGGCGGCAGAGAATCATTCTGCGTTAGTGAAATAACCAGGAACTTTTGTACTCATAACCACACCTTCAGAGCTGTGTGTATATAGCATGAGAGAGCTTGTATAAACAGAAGAAAATCACTCAACCAATAGCAGTAGAAGGTTAGCAGTTGACCTTTGCCTTCTTTCAGGAAGCACAGAAGAGCAAGGAACAGTTCAAGCTTGGGAGAAGAGGATCCACAAAGTACTATTTGTTTTCTTCCATTTGATTTCTATACTAAGCTAAGCACTTCCTTGAAACTGATGCCCAGAGCTGTCATTTAGCTACTTGCCATTATCACATCTAAATCCCTCAGGCCCACTTCAAATGCAGGGGATACACCTGCGGGTTGTGAATGGGTTTCCTCAACAATGCTGCCCAATTGACTCACGTTTAAAAATACTTTGATCGACCTATCCCTTTGTCACGTGAGCTAGAAGCACTAGAGGATGTTGGAATAAAAAATCTGCTGCCACAGCCAAATATGTTGACTTTACCAAAAAGAGATATCTCCTGTCTCTATAGAAGAAGGATTACTTGCAGTGGGAAGATTGATGTTCCTCTGTCAGAAAGCTACCTTGGAACAGGTGCTCCCAATTAATTTCCATGAGCCACATTCACCCTGTGGTTAGATAATTAAAAAAATAACCTGGGTGAAACTTCTCATGTCAGTATAGCTAGCACATTTGATGTAATGAAATGCATTTAGGAATATTCCACTAAAAATGATTAATCTTTATTCTGGAATACATTTTAATGAATAATATTACTGATATTCTAGATATTAAAATTAAATCAGAGCTATCCTATAAAACAAAAAGAACATAAGGTTATTCTGGAAAATGTACAAAATATAGAAAGGAATAAAGACAAATTTCAATACACAGAGACATGAGTATGATTCATTTCCATTCTGTTTTTGCATATATATTGACGTAAATGTAGTCAAACATTATATGGGAGACTTATTAATCGATAGCACATTCATTAAAAAAAGTAATTAACCAAGTAATATACATAGTCATTGTAAACTAATTGGAAAACCACAATTAAGTAAAATACAAGCCTCACTTTTTTTTAGAGTAGGACAATATTTTATCTGATATGTTTTATTTGTTTGTTTGCTTAACAATTCAAAGAATCATATTACTGTGGTAATTGATTTTTGTGGTTGTTAGGGAGCCCATGTGCCTTGGGGAGGATTTTAAATATCAAGAAACTGAGTTCCTTCCAGTTTTCTTTCTCATTAGGAGGACTGGAGAGACCAGCCCCTTAGAAAAGATTGGACAGAGATATAAAAGAGACAATTATGTGGTCTATTACCAATTCTGATGGACCTTATGGTATTTAAATGAACAAAGCTCTCTTTGTCATTTCATTAACATGATTCCTTTTCAAAGAATGAGCAGTTCTCATCTACTTCCTCCATTTTGGGAAAACAACCCAACTTTTCTCAAGCTCATTTGAAAGGGAAGAGTAATTGATTGAGAATGTGTATAGCCTCTGCATGTACCTAACTCTGTGGCTTCTCTCAGCCTACACTAGTGCAAGAAGTGCTATGTTATATTCCAGTGGAATAAATAAAGGTTTAAAAGTACAGAACATAATAATGCTTATTTGATTTATAACTCCATGGCATTTGTTAGTGTGTTGTTTTCATTCCTTCTCTTTTTCCCTCTTAGGAAAATGAGATGCATAACATCTGGCCAGAACATACTGTTCTGAAAGGGTTCAAACTTAATATGCTGGATTTCTTCATTTGAAGTTTATCCCATTACAAGGATTTTAGTATTTGCACATCATTTTTCCTTGTTCCCTTTAAAAAAGTAATTTTATACATTAGGTAGTCTACTGATTAAAGTGTATGCATCCAAATTTCCCATATTTAAAAAGCCATGATGAGCGTAAATGAAAATAATGATCCCTGTGAACAACGGGCTTTTCTAATATTTCACTCTGGCCTATTTTAAGAACTACTGAGGCATAGAAATATTATTGTACATATACTATTGTATATATTGTATATTATTGTATATACATAAATAGATCCTTTTATTACTTATCGTGGTGTTCAATATGAAAAGCTGGGGAAGATTTCTGATTCAACTGATATCTGAAGAGACACCACCTTATGATCTCTTTCTCTAAATTTCTGTGCTGCTTATACAAGATGCTGCTTTATGTAAAACACGGAACCACATACCTTGAGCCTGCTCTTTCTGTTTGAGTCTTCCAAAAGTGAAAGGAAAAAGGTAAGGTGAATCAAGCATTAAATAAAGCAAGGATACAAATCTCTGTACAGTTGAGTTCTTGAGTAGGGATGGGAGCAACATTTAGATGTGCTATTGCAGACACATCTGCAGATTTCTTTGGGATTACCCAAGGTTCTGAGCTATTTCACCTTGGAGCTTTTGCCCAAGATGGTATCTCTTCCTGTAATGCTTGTTTACTAACTTTAACCCCTGGGACTCTCACCTAAACTAAACCCTATTTGTTTTTTGGGTAGAAGTAGATAGAGATTTTGTGGGACCTGAAGCTTATATAGATTGGAGGGGCTTATTTTAAGAAAAAAAAATATATAAAATTATAAATACAGGGACTTCCCTGGTGGCACAGTGGTTAATAATCCGTCTGCCAATAAAGGGGACACAGGTTCAATCACTGGTCCGGAAAGATCTCACATGCCGTGGAGCAACTAAGCCTGCGCACCACAGCTACTGAGCCTGCTCACCACAACTACTGAAGCCCACACGCCTAGAGCCCGTGCTCCGCAACAAGAGAAGCCACCGCAATGAGAAGCCCACTCCCCGCAACTAGAGAAAGCCCGCACGCAGCAACAAAGACCCAACACAGCCAAAAATAAATAAATAAATTTATAAAAAAATTATAAATACAAAAGGTATACTGGAAGTGACTATTGATTGAGAATAAGAAAATTCAGGAATTACTGCAGACTCGAGATTCAGGCCACTCTCCTCTAGGATCTCTTTAGACAAGTTACTAGAAATGCTTAAGCAGAAATGATACCTGATTGTCTTTTGGATTTTCCTCCCCAGCTGGTACACGCCCAGACCTCCTTGGGACCTTCCCAAGGGAGGGGCCAAAAGCTGGTGTTTCCTTAGCATCATGGCAAATCTACCTTTAAGTCACACTCAGACAGTCCTTTCCTGTAACTCCTCCCTAAACGCCTGCTTTCAGCATCCCTATCCTGGGTTTCCATAGCATCCTGTATCCACCTTCACCATAGCATTTACCACCTTGTACTGTAAATGCTTCATTACAGTAGGAATCTTTAGGACAGGATATCTGAATCCCTCCCCATTTTATCCCCTGTTTCTAGCACAGTTCCTGGAACATACTATGCAGTGAGTTAATCTTTTACAATAACAGCAAATAACTGTGTACTGCTTCCTACGTGCCAGGTCCTGTTCTAAGCATTTTACATATATTCACTATGACATAGCTACGATTATTATCAACATGAAACAGACGAGGAAACTAAGAAGTAGAGTTTAAATAACTTGTCCGAAGCCAAACAACTAGTTAAAGTTGGAGCTAAGGTTCAAACGCACACCGTGTGCTAATGAAGTCCACTTTCTTAACACTAAGAGTACTGCCTCTCAAAGGGCATGAGTATACGGAGGATACTTTCTTCACTCCTATTCTGAGTGGCATTTGAACTCTACGCCTCAAGGCGTTGTTTGTACAATGACCAGCTCCTGATCATTTAAGAAATGATAATCCAATTTGTGGATTTTTGAAGACTTTTCAACCCCCTACAGCTTCTTGCCTGCAGGGAGCATTTACATGCTTGTTAGAACCTCCCCAGAGATGAAGGCCAGAACAGGGAGGTTATTACTGCCATTATCCTGCACACTCTCCAGGTATCTATGCTACTGGGGACTGGGAAAGCTAAGGTTGCAGTAGCTTGTCAGTATGTGTGGATTCCAAATAGGACACAGCTCCTAATTATCTATACCTACCCCGTTCACCCCTTAAGGGTTGATCATCCAGACCAATCCTCTCGTTGGAAAGATGCGTTAAGTACACAAGTGGAAGCTCAGAATATGCACCTTAAGTAGAGTTGAAAGATTTTTAGTAGGAGAGTGACAGGATAAAAACTATATTTGAAGACAGTTAGGAGAGGGATTGCAGAAGAGGAAGAAATGGAAGACAAGGAGATCAGTCACAGGCCAGCTGGGATTCCACTGCAGCCAGTCTCCTGTGTGGACACTTACACTGCAAACAAGTCAACCATTTTCAGCATTTTACCTGAAATAATTATTTGCTAAAATTGATTTTATTTTAATTTTTCAACTCCAACGAATCTCTTAACAATTTATTTTGAAAACCGCATGAAAAACTGTACTTTAGTTTTGAAGATAAAATGTGCATATGCAATTGGGTTCCTCAAAATAGTAATTTATACTTATATTTCCTAGCCAGCAAACAAAGTTTACTAAAATTTCCCTATACCAAGGTTTACTTCTACTATGCAGAATTTTCTTTTTGTGAGAGTAAGAGATATCAGGCCCCAGGGAAATTTTTCTTGTGATTACAGGCATCGAAAGAGGGATGACTTTTCTATCCAAGAGACAGCTTTTGTGATTTTGTAATCCAGACTGTATATGCTTTATGCAACATTAATCTGCCTCGTTTTGCTCAGATGAGAGGTTTTATATGTCATTCCCAGGAAAAATTGGTGACCATAACTGCATAATGAGGTTGAGTTCTTAGCAGCTTATTAGGATTGGGTTTCTGGAATTTTTTTAAAGCATTCGTGGAGCCTGGCAGAAATGAGCAGAATTATTCTGCAGTAAACTCTCATCTATTTAGAAGGCACTCACTGGGAGTTTACAATCATGTGGCAATACCTGCAGTGACCTTTAACAGGGCACTGCCTACTCAATGGAGTTATATGAAACCAATTGAGGAAAGCAAACTCTTTTAAAGCATGTGTTATCTCTTTAGAGGCACCATTTTAAACGCTGATAAATTAAAATACTTATTAGCTACCCGTTTAAGCAGGTCTTCTACAAAGTGTTATCAGTATTACTAGTTTAGTTTGAGTTAATTTATGCCTTAAAAATACCACTTTGTTTTAATTCTTGTAATTCCAATCACCACCATGCCTTTGTTTGATGAAATTTATTCCATATTGACTTAATAGAATAGATTTTGTCCATCTAAAAAAATAGAATGTTCTTTGGCAAATATCCACTGACATCATCAGAAATCATGCATTGGATACTTTTCAAGTATGACACTATTTTAGAGATTTTAAGAATGGGTTTTTATATATAGTATAGGTTTTTAGTGCTCAAGCCAGGTGTCTTTTGGAAATTTGGAAATTAACAGTTTCCTTGTCCTTTTGTCCATTTTTCCAAGTAGGAAGTGCTTTCTACTGAATGTGGGATACCCTTTGTGTAGCATGACCTAGAACTTAATAGATGCTCATTACCTTTCTTGAAAAATGGAGTGGTTGAATAAATGAGTGGTTCAGGCTTTTATATGTAGTGCCCTAAATTTGAAGCTAGTAACAGACAACACAGAATCATTTAGTCAAGAAGGTCCTGGCATGGGATTCCAGCCAAGCAGAAATGAGCTAGCAGATAACAAAGGTCTAGGCAAACAGAGGTGTAGAAGATTCCAGGAGGAGAGTAGGCAGGCACCAGAGTACTACACAGGCAGAGAGGGCCCAGAGGGCCAACAAGAAAGGCACCATCAACAAAAGGTCTAACTATGGGCCCATAAATGTCAGCTACACGCAGGAATCAGTGGAAGGTAAATAGGAGAGTATCTCCATGTCTGAGAAACTCTGCATTCCTTCATTCAGCTTTTCATTCAGTGGTTCATCTTAACTATTTATTGTGTACTACTATTCACCAGATTGTGTTAAGATCTGCCTAGAACTCATAGTTTTCAGCACTGGATAGTTATTCAACAGCTGTTGATTAAATAGAATTGGTTGAAGATAAATGGCATAAAGTGAATAAGACTGAAGTAGGTCTGGAAAAAGTACCCAGGCAAGGTGCTCATGTACGTAAAAATCAGCCATGGTTTACTCCACACATTTCTCTGCATCTTATTAGTGACACTGAATGTGTCTGTCCTTATCCAGACATATCTGCAATCAGGAACGATATTCAACTGTATTGTTACATCTTTTAGTATAATTTCCCATTGTCCTTTCTGTTCCTAAAGTAGAAGAGTGAGTTTGAGTTAGGGAAGATTGCATGGCTCTTAAAGAAATGGACTCAATGTGACACAAGGTCACGGTCCCATGTGGACTCAGTAATGATTACAGTAGAACTAGCTATGACTGGAAGAACACAAAAACACACATTTGCTAATTTACTATCACTCTTCTTTTCATCCGCTAATCTGTGTAAACATGTAGATGAAATCATAAGAGCAGGCTACCTCAAGAGCAGTGAAGTAAAAGGAGACTTTTTTCTTTTATTAAAAATATTTTGTTTTTTATTTTTGCATTTGACCACTTCACTGCACAGCTGAGTCTTATAGTGAGATAATTAACTGGAAGCCATACATCTTCTAGTTTTTTTGGTTATACCTAAGGGGCTATAGCTAAATTATGTATAGGGCAGAAAACTGTCATTGTGTATCTTCAGAGTCTAAAACTATGTTCTGCATACTGGAAATTGATCAAACATCAGTTGACTTGAACTGAGTTTGGAAAATGCATATAGATCTGAAAGGTGTCCTTTAAACCATGTAGGTAGTAGACATCACCCTATCAGATTAGCTATAGGCACAAATGGATAAGAAGAATATGGGATCAAGAATGAACTAATCTAAAGTGGAAGAAATGTGAACTGATTAAATCAAGAATCGGGATCAGAATAGAGAGAGTAGCCATGGATCAAGAAGAACCAATCAAGTTCATGACGGAAGTGTCCTGTTGATCTATTGTTTTTCATGTTATTCACATTTCTGACTTTTGGTTTTGATATTGTCAGCTAAGAAACAATCTGCCTGCATTTCCTTCAAAGAGGTAGCTCATATTCCTATTGAATATGAATTAAAAGATGACCTAAACTTCTGTGCTCCTTTGGAGTATTTATTTGAAAATCTTGTCCATTTCTGGAAACTTCTGATAGTTAAGCAATATCTCACTCAAATCCTGTCTCTCAGTAGCTTCAGTGTTCTTGTTTTGAAGCAGAAAATTCACTATTTTGGACAATGTGGAATTGAAGTGTCCTGGTTCTTTGCAGAAAATCAACTACATCAACATCTTTCAAATATAACCTGTCTGAATACTACCAGTTTTTGGAAAGTTTTCTTTGTAAAATTTCAATGACAATGAGTTTATGGCAAACCTACTACATAACTTACTGGTATGCGGGATACAGTAAAAAAGGAAGCTAAACCTACTCCTGTTAAAAAAAAAAAAAGAGAAACAGAGAGAGCGAAACACAAAACAGTATATAATCTGGCTCCTTATTCTACAGGATTGATCAAAATATTGTAGGTATTCATACGATGTCATAAATAGTTTCAAAGGCCAGGAGTTTAACCTGATATGTGGTTGTTCCAGGATTTGATCTTGGGCCTCTCTGACTGCAAAGTCATTGCTCTTTTTACAATATTCTAAAACTAGCGAAAGTTAGTTTGGAAAGCTAGCTTAACCAGGAAAAAAAGAAAATTCTTTCTAAGAAAAAGGACTTGCAAGGTCTACTCTGGCATTTTTGCCAAAGAATACTGAGTGTATATTACAGGGAGGCATAAACTGAGCCTTAAAAAAATTAGGTGAAAATGTTTCCTCTCAAGAATCTGCTGAGGTTAATTAAATATCGTATTAGTGAAATGATCAATTCAAAGGCTAGCTTACACCTTTCTTTTCTCAAGAAACTCCAAGTCCTTCATGATATTACCTAAGAGCAAAACCTGTAAAATACCAAAGGAAGTAAGACTGTGAAGCAATAGAACAATTACATTGTCTTCACATACTGATGAATCACCTGTGCTCTTAAATTTGAGTACAAATTTCACACAGCAGAAATGAAAATTAAGGGGAGTGTTGGTGGGGCTTAAAAAGGGTTCTTACACAATACAGTAAAAAGAAGTCTTATGGTGGGAAGAGAGGAAAGGCCAAATCAGTAGTAGTTCTAGCCACTAGATTTAAAAGCATTTCCTATTGAACTCAAAGATGGGTGCAAACAGCATGCTGCCTTTTCTTGGCACAGAGAAAGGTGTCTAACTATGAACCGGCTTCTAATGACAATGTCTAGTTCCTTATCTTTCTGTGCACATGTACACATACACACACACATATACACACAAACACACAAAAACACAGTTTGAAGTCTCCCTGCCTACCCACCAAAATGTCACAAATACACACACACATCAAGAACGTACACATGTACACAAATACCATCACATACATGTGGCACACATATCACACATGAACTGACCATAATGCACACCTACCTTCACACACATGAATGTAAGGAATGTGGTGCATACCACCCAATTCATGACCATGCATGTGCACATGCAACACACATACTTCATACAGCCACACATCCACACACTCACATGTGCAACATACACATGCACACATGCAGATAACATGAAACACAACGCTAACACAGAGATGCACACACATGCCTTAGGCAAGAGGCCACACCCACATCACAAATGCACACACGGATACACTCACACACAGGTGTACAAACAATAAGAAAGAAGACTCAGAAGACTCTAGAGAAATTAAATATATCTCTATTAAAAAGTTTGGCAATTTTTAAGTCATAAAGAGAGAAATGGGAAAAAAAGGGAAATCAATACAAGAAGGATAGAATAAACAAGTTTTCAAGCCTCTGAGGCTTCCCTTTGCAGAATGGAGATTACCATTTTAATTAAAAAGAACACAGTATCAATGCCATAGCAAGTCATGGTAGGTGTGTTTAACTCCAAAATTCCAGGCGGCACTGCTTAATCGTCTAGATACACAATTCAGTTCCCAGCTGAGCTGAGCAATTTGATCAAGGTCACTGGGAACAGTAAGCAGTACGAGCTTGACTTACGTTTGAGCATGAACCACAAGTCCACTCCCTTAAGTTCACTTCAATATTTCATTTCATAAACAGGAAGGGGAAATGGATTTAACATAGAGATTTCTCCATTTAAAATTCTATTTAATTCCTCATCATAGATGAGAAGTTTGACAGTGATGAGGTGCTCATAATTTATGCATGAATCTGTTGCATTTTAAGTGTGTCCAGGTGCACACGGAAAATGGAGATATGTGCTTTTATGTGGTGTCTCTGCATGAACGATGTCCAGCTAGCACCCAACACACTCTGAGGATGCAAACAATGCCATTTTAAATATGATTAATAAACATAAATGAGAAAGAAAACATTTTTCAACACTCCATCTTATAACACATTTTAACAATTATTTTTGTGTGTGAAGAAAAACAACGATTCTGTTGGCATGCAGACATAAAGCATGATTCCTTACCACCCTCTTGTGGTGATTTTAAAGAACAATTTTCTCATCACTGAATATCCTCTACCTCCTCCCCACCTCCTACCACCGTTTCTAATAATGGGCCTCTAGAGGCTTTTAGGGTGAACCACAGAAAACTGCTTATATTTGACAATTTTTGTTCTACAAACATGGTAATGTCATGCGTTATGGTTGTAACGAAACCCCTCCTGATTGCCAACATGTTTTCTGAACCCCAGGACAATTCATACACCGCATTCTTGGATTTGTTTTAAATTATCATTCCATTAGAACTCCCTGTTTAGGGTGACCAGAATTGTATCATACTCTTTCTAACCACATTTTTATCAGTATTTACCAACATGACATTCTGGTCCACTAGAGCTGCTTCCACTCCTGCGCTGCACACATGACCTCTTCTTTGTTCCTCCTTTCATGAGGGTCCCTTCCTGGCTCATCCAATATCTATCCAGTTCTTCATTGCCCAACTCAATATAACTTTCTTGGATGTATCCGACTTCCATCAATCTGTGTCTTCTATTTTGATGGTCAAAATTTGAACCTAATAAATTAATTGCTCTATACTGCCTTAATCTCTAATGGTGTCCCACTCTTGAACCACTGCCCCCTGCCCCTGGCAGTACTGAAGGAAGAATATCTGTCTGTCACCTCTCTAACTATCTATCTATCTATCTATGGTAGGCAGAATACTGGTCCCCCAAAAATGTCCATGGCCTAATCCCCAGAACAGTGAATATGTTTGGTTATATGGCAAATGAAAGTTAAGGGTGCTAATCAGCTGACCTTAAAGTAGAGATTATCCTCGATTATCAGATTGGTTCAGTGTAATTACAGGGGTCCTTAAAAGTATAGAAGGAGGCAGAAGAGGGAGAACAGAGAGATGGCAGCATGAGAAGTATTCAGCCCAGCCTTGCTGGCTTTGAAGGAGGAAGGAGACTAAGAGCCAAGCCATGTGCACAGCCTCTAGAAGCTGGAGAAAACAACAAAAGGGATTGTCCCTTAAAGCCTTCAGAAGGAATGTAGTCTTAAGGATACCTTGATTTTAACCAGAAAGACCCATTTCGGACTCTGACTTTCAGAACTGTAAGATAAAAAATTTGTATTGTATAAGCCCCTAAATTTACAGTAATTTGTTACAGTAGCACTGAGAAACTGATTGTGTATCTACAGCTCTATATTGGCTCCACTGGAGGTGATCATACTGGTAGTGGGAGGCAATGGAGACACACAAAAAGGTGAAAGTTACCATTTTTCAAAGATTGCTCTGATATTTGAAATTAGACAGACCTGGCTTCTACTGACTCTACTACTCATTCAATTCTTGAAATGTTGTTCAATTCTGAGCCTCGCTAAGACTCACCTTGCTCCCTCACAAGGAGAGTAAGGAGGATTTATAAGGTTTCATCCTCATAGGCTTGTTTGAATATTAAATATATAAAGTTTTAAGTTCTAAGCCTTTTGTGTCTCATTTAGTAAAATGTCTCTCTCTTTATCCAAATATACCTGTTTTGTATCACATGGACCCTGCTGCTCTTGAAGAATTTATAATGGAGGACGGAATTGTCGAGACTCAGAATAGATAACCAATGGAGTACCTCTAGCTAGATTATCAGCTCAAAGAAGATATCACTGTTACACAAAAACCATTGATGCTGGGCTCATGTGAACTATGCATATGTTAATAGAAACCTCACTGCAGCCTTCAGGTTCAATCGCAACTGTGTCCCTATTAACTTCAGCAAGCATCAATGGGGCACAGATTTCATTCAAGGCTGTGATTGCTTGAGGAAGTCATTTTATCTCCAAGAACTTCAGTAGAATTGGAAAGACTGGAGACCGCCTTCAGTAGCTGACATCTTCTCACCCAGGGTACTCTCGGCATACGTTAGAATACTTTTACATCTTCTAGTCATAAAAAAATTCTGATTTTACAGAAATCTTAGGCTTCTGGTTTCTGCTCCCACATGTAGAGAGCTCAGACATCAACTTGGCTTATGACAAGAGAAAGTTGAACAAGCTGAAAATTGATGACTTTTCTTGGATTCACCGGGAGCATTCAGAGAAGAATACTTGAGATCTGTTTACCTGGAGCAGAAGCCGCTGGAGCCCTCTACTGGTGGGAACACTTAGATTTTAATTTTGACAAATTGCTGGAGGCTGAGTATGAACTAGTGTGAGAGTGAGGAACCCTTGGGGACTGTACTAGTGGGGGCCTCACACTATAGGGCACTATATTTGGAAACACTACCTGGTTCTTATGGAAGATCTGGAAAGGACCCCTCATGACTCTGGCAGGAGGAAGGGAAGAATAACCAACTAGAAAGAGCCCAGAGCCTTCTCCATAATAAAGGCTGTCTGTCCAGAGGAAAAGATTTTGCTAAAAGTTTATCTCAGTATTCCTCCTACTCATGCTCTCTTTCGCTTTCCTATCTCACCTAAGGGGGAAAACATAGTCAATAGGGATTACGACTTCAAGGAAATAGATTGGGAATGCCACAGTCAGGGAAGGGAGTACAGAGCAGTGGGGGGAAAAACTGTACCAAGAATACCACAGTCCTAGGAAACAGGCCCATTAGAACACTGAGATTTAATTGGAGGATTACATAATGCTTTCCTTCCCCTACACTTTCACTCCACATCAAGCTCCAATATGATAACAGTGCTGCAAGAAAGAGTTGCAAGAGCTTTTCTCTGAACAGAAGTTCTTAGGGAAGCCAGAGTCAAGAGGGGAGACAAAAGCAAGGTCATTAGAGGAATTTGAAGCTTCTGACACATACAGCTACAGCAAATATTAAATACAGCCTCGCTCCTAGTGAGATTACCATAAATCCTCACATTAAAGGCCTACTTACCTCAGTTCCTACTACCCAATACAACATGTTTGGCTTTCTACAAAATACTGTAAGGCATGACAAAAGAGAGTAAGAAAACAAAATCTAAAGAGACAAAATAATCACCAGAATAAGACTCAGATATGACCCAGATATTAGAATTATCCAATAGGGAATTTAAAACAAATATGATTAATAAGTTAAGGGCTCTAATGGAAATAACATGTAAGAACAGATGGGTAATGTAAGCAGAGCAATGGAAACTCTAGGAAACAAAAGGAAATTTTAGAAATCAAAAGAACTGTAACAGAATGAAGAATGCCTTTGATGGGCTCATCAGAAGACTGGACATAGTTGAGGAAAGAATCAGTGATCCTGAAGATACAACAATAGAAACTTCCTAAAATAAAATGCCAAGAAAAATAAAAAGAATTTAAAAAAATCAGACCATTCAAGAACTGTGGGGCAATTACAAGTTTTAACACACATGATATCAAAATACCAAAAGGAAAAGTGAGAAACAGAGCAGTAGAAATATTTGAAGCAAGAAAAAAACTAAACAAAATTTACAATTCTATATATACCACCAAGCAAAGCATCTACCAAATTTTTTCCAAAATTGACAGGTGACAATATGGGCACTGGAATTGTTGGAGAAAAGCCCGTAATTCCATGAGCGATGAGTCATTTTCACTGCAGCAGAAGGTAACAGAAAAGGAGCCTAGGAAGATAATATTGGGGTGGCAAGTTGTGGTGAGAGCATGGAAGATCATGAATACTAGCCTATGTTGTTTGTACCTCAATCCAAAATCTGTGATAAACTTTTCCTTAGAAAGAAATAGTAATAACATGTTTTAGAGTAAGGCAAGACTGGAAAGCCTTAAGACCATTAGTTGTTACTGAAAAAATCCAGGAAATGGGTAATAAGAACAGTGTCTTTGACGAGGGCTTAATTTCCAAAATATACAAACAGCTCATACAACTCAATAACAACAACAACAAAAAACAACACAATAAAATAATGGGCAGAAGACCTAAAGAGACATTTATCCAAAGAAGACATACAGATGGCCAACAGGCAAATGAAAAGATGCTCAACATCGCTCATTATTAGAGAAATGCTAATCAAAACTGCAACGAGGGGGCTTCCCTGGTGGCGCAGTGGTTGAGAATCTGCCTGCCAATTCAGGGGACACGGGTTCGAGCCCTGGTCTGGGAAGATCCCACATGCCGTGGAGCGACTAGGCCCGTGAGCCACAATTACTGAGCCTGCGCGTCTGGAGCCTGTGCTCCGCAACAAGAGAGGCCGCGATAGTGAGAGGCCCATGCACCGCGATGAAGAGTGGCCCCCACTTGCCGCAACTAGAGAAAGCCCTTGCACAGAAACGAAGACCCAACACAGCCATAAGTTAATTAATTAATTAATTAATTAATTTAAAAAAAAAAGTTTCTCCAAATCTTTAAAAAAAAAACTGCAACAAGGTACCAGCTCACACAGGTCAGAATGGCCATCATCAAGAAGTCTACAAATAACAAATGCTGGAGAGGGTGTGGAGAAAAGGGAACCCTCCTAGACTGTTGGTGGAAATGGAAATTGGTGCAGTCACTATGGGCAACAGTATGGAGGTTTCTCAAAATACTAAAAATAGTGACTTCCCCGGTGGTCCAGTGGTAAAGAATCCACCTTCCAATGTAGGGGACACGGGTTCCATCCCTGGTCAGGGAACTAAGATCCCACATGCCGGGGGGCAACTAAGCCCATGCACCACGACTACTGAGCCCGTGAGCCATAAGCTACAGAGCCCATGAGCTCTGGAGAACATGCGCCACAACTAGAGAGTAGCCCGCGCATCACAACCTGAGAGAAGCCCCCGTACCGCAACGAAGAGCCCACGCGCCGCAACAAAAGATCCTGCATGCCTCAACGAAGATCCCACGTGCTGCACCTAAGACCTGACACAGCCAAATTAAAAAAAAAGAAAATAATAAAATAAAATAAATAAATATTAAAAAACTAAAAATAGAGTTGCCATATGATCCAGCAATCCCACTCCCAGGCATATATCCGGACAAATTTGAAAAGATACATGCACCCCTACGTTAAGAGCAGCACTATTTACAAGAGCCAAGATAGGGAAATGACCGAAGTGTCCATCGACTGATGAATGGATAAAGAAGATGTGTATATATATATATATATATATATATATATATATATATATACACACAATGGAATGCTATTCAGCAATAAAAAAGAATTAAATAATGCTATTTGCAGCAACATGGATGGACTAGAGATTATCATACTAAGCAAAGTAAGTCAGAAAGAGAAAGCCAAATACCACATGATATCACGTATATGTAGAATCTAAAATATGACACAAATGAACTTATTTACAAAACAGAAACAGACTCACAGATATAGAGAACAGACTTGTGGTTGCCAAGGGCAGGGTGGGTGGAGGAGGGTTGGAGTGGGAGTTTGGGACTAGCAGATGTAAACTAATATATATAGAATTGATAAACAGCAAGGTCCTATTGTATAGCACAGGGAACTAAATTTAATATCCTGTAATAAACCATAATAGAAAAGAATATGAGAGATATATATATACATGTATATACATGAATCACTTTGCTGTACATCAGAAACTAACACAACATTGTAAATCAATTACACTTCAATAAAGAAAATAAAAAATAAAAGAAAGAACAGTGTCTATGGTAAGAGGTAAACGCTTTTACCAGAGATGGTTTATGGAGTGAGTCCTGCAACCAAGCAACAAAAGTGATAAAAGTAATAGATTAGTAAAATGTAATCAAGTAATAAATTCAAGCAAGGAAATCTTACTGACCAGCACCAATATTAAACTACTTTCTAGCAAAAAAGTTGGCATTTCAAATTTAGAGTTTACAGAGTTGCAAGTAGCACAAAGAAGTTATTTAAAACTTCCTCCAGAAGGCTCCAACAATTTATAAATGCATAAGGAAATACATTCTTAACTACTCATATGACCTTGGAGATCATGGAGAATGCTATTGAAAAGGATAGTTCTGGAAAATGCTGATTTGGGTGTTTTTAAAATTTCTGTCGGACTACCATTAAGGCCTCATATCCCACAAATACAGATGCCGTGGGCAACTGATTTCAGCCTTGCTGACTTCAATACTCTAATGACCACTTTTCTTTATGGATGAATTAGTTGAGTAGCTGTGTGATTTATCCTGATTGATTATCATCATGGCACAACATTTGCAGATGGAACAGTCAATGAAATGCATTTTTAGCAATAGCTATTCTGGCTTCCTTCAATATATTATACATGTAATGTCAAGGTCTTACAGTTATATCTTGCATATTTTAAGGCAGTTTTCTTGAGTATAGTATCTATGGAGCTTACCTGAGTAAAAATGCTTATATTATAGTTGCATCACTTGGATGATGTGTTGTAAAAGCAAGATGATTCTGTGGCCAAATGCTCTTTCCCTGCTTATATTATACAGAGTTGTTAACAGCCTGGCCAAAGAGGTGACAAACTGGTGACCACATGGCCCAAATCTAACCCCCAGATGTGTTTTGCATGGACCATGAAATGCTTATGAATTTTAAAATAAATACAAATATTATTTTTAAAAAGAACAGATCTGGGACTTCCCTGGTGTTTCAGTGGTTAAGACTCTGTGCTCCTAATACAGGGGGCCCAGGTCCAATCCCTGGTCAGGGAACTAGATCCCACATGCCGCAACGAAGTTCCCACGTGCCACAACTAGACCCGGTGCAGTCAAATAAGCAAATAAATATTAAAAAAAAAAAAAAAAGAACAGATCTTACTTGAAAGCTCTTTTTTTTTTTCTTTAAAGATTAGGAAGTTGGGCTACACTGGTCCTACAATTCTGTATACCAACAATGGCTCCCCCAGTCTCCATTGTTCCCCAAATGCATGCACTTACATTTAATTCCTCTGTCTCCCTTGCTTAAATCACTTGCCAGTTCCTCTATTAGGTCTTGGATTAGTCAGCTAGGGTTGTGGTAACAAAAGATCACAGACTGGGTGGCTTAAACAAAAGAAATGTACTGTCTCAGAGCACTGGAGGCTGGAAGTCCAAGATCAAGGTGTTGGCAGGTTTGGTTTCTTCTGAGGCCTCTCTCTTTGCCTTGCAAATGCCACCTTCTGACTGTGTTCTCACATGACCCTTCCGCTGCAAACACACCTCTTCCTCTTATAAGCAACCAGTCCTATTGGATTAGGGTCCCATCACTATGACCTCATTTAACCTTAATAACCTTCTTAAAGACCCTGTCTCCAAATACAGTCAAATTCTTCCCCTGCATTTGCTAAGTGTTGGTCTTGGGCAAGTTAATTATTATCTCAGAACCCTGGTTTCCTGATCTGTAGAATGAACATCTAATAACACTAAATGTCTCTTAGTCCAGTTCTTGGTAACCATTCATGTACTGAGGAATCACCTGGGCCTTTGTTAAAATATAGATTGATTCAGCTGATCTAGGATGAGGCCAGAGATTCTGCATTTCTCACAAGTTCCAGGTGATGCTGATGCTGTTGTTCTGCGGACCACACTTTGAGTAGCAAGGTCTCAGAAGACTAAATGAGTTAACAGGTACAATGCATTTAGGATACTGCCTGCCACATCACAAAAATCCAAAATCCTTGACTCCAACTGTCATCATTATTCCCATGGAGCTGACTGTAGATCAGTAGAATATGCCTCTGTAGGAATATTTAATGTATCCCAATTGTGGTTTTTCCTTTGGCTCCTTGCACTCTGCTTTAAATTCATGCAGTTTTGTTATATTTTATATGCTTAGAAACTACTCTAAATCCCTTTCGCAAAAAGGAAGATTATACAAATTAAACACGTTGATTAATGGAGAAAGAGAGAATATATTTTTATAATGAATTTAAAATAATGTGACCACAAAAACTAAACCAGAAGGCCAGTTGTAATCACCCACACTCTCTGATCAGTACTTCCAGCAGACCGCACCCCAATGCACCTGGGAGATGATGTCACCCCCAAACAGCCTTATAATGCGTACTCTTTCATTATTTCCTAGTTTGCACATCATAGCCCACCTTTTCCAAACTTCTTTCAGGTCCTTAAAATGTATTACTTTTGCACATGTCTGGGCCTTTGTATTAGCTGTTTCCTCTGGTACTCTCTTTGTCCTCCCCTCCCTTCAGATCTTAGCTCATATGCCACCTTCTCCAGAAAGTTATCTGATCTCCCTCCCTTTTAGATTTGTGTTTATTGCCCCTACAAGTCCTCTCATAGCATCTTTTGACTACCTTTATCTCTCTGCATACAATAATGTATTTTAATTGCTTATTTACATATACCAATCTGTCTCCCCCACAAATCTGCAAGTTCCAGGAAGGCAAGAGCCCTATGCTTATGTACTATTTTAGCCTCAGTACTTAGACCTGTGCTTGACATATGGTTGGCATAACAATGAAGACTCAATTCATGTGTGCTCTATTAATGAATGAATGTATGGATGAGTGGGTGTGTAGGTAGGTGGATGGATAGATGTCTTGGATGTATGGATAAAAAAGCAGATGCCCCCATTTTTAAGGATTTTTGACACAGCATTTATCAGCAACAACTTGACAATTTTTTTTAGCCTGGAATACTGAGACACAACGATCATCTCAAAATCTACATACTCACTGGTAGCACCAGTCAACCCATCCTCTTTGCCCACCTGAGAAGAATGTTTATGAATAATGAAATTACTAAATGGGTTTTAGCATGTGGCAAACATCTGTCTGTGATACCCGCCATGAAGGGGTTACAGGCTGAAGCTCATTTAACTTCAGTTCAAGTCTCAGATTTCAACTTCACCAGAGTCAGCAATCTAACACATGTAGAGCTGTACACAAAAAGAAACACGCAAATACTGAGGAGTGGATCTCAATGAACTCACCATCATTAGAGGGAAAACACATGCAAATTGTACTAGTGACTGATCATACCTTGGTCTTATCATCTTCACAATTCAAAGGAGAGACAGCTCATGATTATCATTAAGATAAAAATAATGAACTTAGTTTCAGCTTGTGAAACATGATTTCATAAGTCACTGCTCAATTTAAAATAAAATGGATTCTTCCTTTTTGGATTGGACAAACTGAACTCTTATCAGAAATGATGTTACATTTTCAGAGAAGAGTGATAGTACCAAGCTTAATCAACCCTCTGAAACTATGGTATGCATTCACAGAAATATCTTAAAAATGTATCCTGAGGTTTTTATCTTGGTTGGAAGTAAAGCACACTCGATTATGTAGGACAGAAACCATTCAGCATGTGTCTTGAAGCCTATTAAGTTCCTCAGCACTTGTGATAATGAAGATGAACAGTCTAACCTTTCCTAGACTTGGGACCCTGGTTACCACAATGTCTCATTAGGAAGAAACACGCTAGGAAATACATGGATAAATGTATTATAAAGCACCATGCCTCTAAGTGGTGCCCCAGGCCCTCTACTTTTACACTCTAATTTTGTTTTCTCCCCACATTCTGGCTACTTTCTATAGTCAGAGAACAGTGCTTTTGTGAAAGATCTTTGCTACCAAATTCTCAGCTTAGGTTTTAAGAAATAAAATCACGCACAGGTTGACAGAGTAGCTTGCAATACATTTTATAAACTGGAATTCTTTAGGGACAAATGTTGGGATGCTTCCTAGCATTTACAACACTTTCTACAATTCGATTTTCAATTATTGAGGAGTGCGTTTTTTGAAAGAAAGAAAGAGAGAAGGGAGAGTGAGAAGAAAGATAAACTGTTTAGCAAATTCTATGACAAAAAAAGCAAAAGTAACAACTTATATTGATAATTTGAACCTGATAATAACAATATCCTAGTGCCGTGTGTTAATAAGATACAGCATTGCACTAGTAATGATTTGCCTCTGCTTCTTTTGAATAAATCTGAGGTGGAAATAAGCCACGGGAAAACCTTGCCTCTGATCTCCACTTTTCGAGAGACATATGGTCCATGGAGGAGCAGTTCCTGCTTCTGTTGATAGGAGAAGTAGGGGGAAGAATATAAAGCACAGCTATGAATGGAAAAAAATCACCCTTGCCATTTGGAAGAGCCACTGATACTCACGAACTGTACCAAGAACTTTGCTGGAGACTCAGAAAAGTTGAGTTACAGTCAGACGTTCTCAAGGTGGATCTAAGCTTTCACTCATCCCAAGAGAGAAAAGTAAGACCATCCTGCCTTCAAAATAAAAGTAGGTGGAAACTTAGCAGAGATAGATGGTGATGCCCAGTGGATTCAGTAAATAAGGCACTTTTCTAAGTAAAAGGCCTAGGTTTGAGTTTTTAATTTGATCAAGCCATATGAATGGGTATCTGAGGATTAGAATCAATTTTATCATGATTCTAAATGCTCTGATTCAATCACGGATCTTAGCAGATCTTTTCACTGTATTATCTTGTATCATCTAAAATAGCTCAAGAAGTAGAGATTGGGAGGACCAGACAAACATTAATGCAATCTAACTGGGATATATTTAAAATTGAGAATGGATAGTTCCTAAGAAAGCTAAATAACGTAAAGAGTGCCATTAAGCCAAAAATGAAACAAGTTATTTTACATATTAAAATAAAACAGGAGAAGCCCTGGTGGCGCAGTGGTTAAGAATCTGCCTGCCGGTGCAGGGGACGTGGGTTTGAGCCCTGCTCTGGGAAGATCCAACATGCCGCAGAGCAACTAAGCTTGTGCGCCACAACTACTGAGCCTGTGCTCTAGAGCCCGTGAGCCACAACTACTGAGCCCGCGCGCCTAGAGCCCCCCAAAAAAATAATAATAATAAAAAAAAAACCAGAATGCCATCTTAGTCTTTTATACCAAGCCACATTATGACTTTCTTGGGACCCAGGTACTTTTGCCTTCATGGGCTCCTTCCTCCAAAAAACATTAAAAAATAAGTTTTATGACTGCATTGTCATAAAATTGAAAGTGTTAGTATTATGTATTATTTTCTTTGACCCCCAAAGTTAATTTTTTCTTCTCATTAAAAAAATGAAGAGAGATTAACCAAGATGGCGGAGTAGAAGGACGTGCACTCACTCCCTCTTGCGAGAGCTCCAGAATCACAACTGGCTGCTGGACAATCATTGACAGGAAGACCCTGGACTTCACCAAGGAGGATACCCCATGTCCAAGGACAGAGGAGAAGCCACAGTGAGACGGTAGGAGGGGCGCAATCAGAGTAAAATCAAATCCCATAACTGCTGGGTGGGTGACTCACAGACTGGCGAACACTTACACCACAGAAGTCCACCCACTGGAGTGAAGGTTCTGAGCCCCACGTCAGGCTTCCCAACCTGGGGGTCCGGCAACGGGAGGAGGAATTCCTAGAGAATCAGACTTTGAAGTCTAGTGGGAATTGATTGCAGGACTGTGACAGGACTGGGGGAAACAGAGACCCCACTCTTGGAGGGCACACACAAAGTAATGTGTGCATCGGGACCCAGGGGAAGGAGCAGTGACCCTGGGGGAGACTAAACCAGACGTACCTGCTGGTGTTGGGGGGTCTCCTGCCGAGGCAAATGGTGGCTCTGTTTCACCGTGGGGATAAGGACACTGGCAGCAGAGGTCCTGGGAAGTTCTCCTTGGCGTGAGCCCTCCCAGAGTCTGCCATTAACCCCACCAAAGAGCACGGGTAGGCTCCAGTGTTGGGTTGCCTCAGGCAAAACAACCAACAGGGAGGGAACCCAGCCCCACCCATCAACAGTCAAGTGGATTAAGGTTTTACTGAGCTCTGACCGCCACAGCAACAGGGAGGGAACCCAGCCCCACCCATCAACAGTCAAGTGGATTAAGGTTTTACTGAGCTCTGACCGCCACAGCAACAGTCAGCTCTACCCACCACCAGAGCCTCCCATCAAGCCTCTTAGATAGCCTCAACCACCAGAGGGCAGACAACAGAAGCAAGAAAAACTACAATCCTGCAGCCTGTGGACCAAAAACCACAGTTACAGAAAGACAGAGAAGATGAAAAGGCAGAGGGCTATCTACCAGATGAAGGAACAAGAAAAAACCCCAGAAAAACAACTAAATGAAGTGGAGATAGGCAACCTTCCAGAAAAAGAATTCAGAATAATGATAGTGAAGATGATCCAGGACCTCGGAATAAGAATGGAGGCAAAGATTGAGAAGATGCAAGCAATGATTAACAAAGACCTAGAAGAATTAAAGAACAAACAAACAGAGATGATCAATACAATAACTGAAATGAAAACTACACTAGAAGGAATCAATAGCAGAATAACTGAGGCAGAAGAACGGATAAGTGACCTGGAAGACAGAATGGTGGAATTCACTGCTGCAGAACAGACTAAAGAAAAAAGAATGAAAAGAAATGAAGACAGCCTAAGAGACCTCTGGGACAACATTAAACGCAACAACATTCGCATTATAGGGGTCCCAGAAGGAGAAGAGAGAGAGAAAGGACCAGAGAAAATATTTGAAGAGATTATAGTCGAAAACTTCCCTAACATGGGAAAGGAAATAGCCACCCAAGTCCAGGAAGCGCAGAGAGTCTCATACAGAATAAACCCAAGGAGAAACACGCCGAGACACATAGTAATCAAAGTGGCAAAAATTAAAGACAAAGAAAAATTACTGAAAGCAGCAAGGGAAAAACGACAAATAACATACAAGGGAACTCCCATAAGGTTAACAGCTGATTTCTCAGCAGAAACTCTGCAAGCCAGAAGGGAGTGGCATGATATACTTAAAGTGATGAAAGGGAAGAACCTACAACCAAGATTACTCTACCCAGCAAGGATCTCATTTAGATTTGATGGAGAAATCAAAAGCTTTACAGACAAGCAAAAGCTAAGAGAATTCAGCACCACCAAACCAGCTCTACAACAAATGCTAAAGGAACTTCTCTAAGTCGGAAACACAAGAGAAGAAAAGGACCTACAAAAACAAACCCAAAACAATTAAGAAAATGGTCATAGGAACATACATATCGATAATTACCTTAAATGTGAATGGATTAAATGCCCCAACCAAAAGACATAGACTGGCTGAATGGATACAAAAACAAGACCCATATATATGCTGTCTACAAGAGACCCACTTTAGACCTAGGGACACATACAGACTGAAAGTGAGGGGATGGAAAAAGATATTCCATGCAAATGGAAATCAAAAGAAAGCTGGAGTAGCTATACTCATATCAGATAAAATAGACTTTAAAATAAAGAATGTTACAAGAGACAAGGAAGGACACTACATAATGATCCAGGGATCAATCCAAGAAGAAGAGATAACAATTATAAATATATATGCACCCAACATAGGAGCACCTCAATACATAAGGCAACTGCTAACAGCTATAAAAGAGGAAATCGACAGTAACACAATAATAGTGGGGGACTTTAACACCTCACTTACACCAATGGACAGATCATCCAAAATGAAAATAAATAAGGAAACAGAAGCTTTAAATGACACAATAGACCAGATAGATTTAATTGATATATATAGGACATTCCATCCAAAAACGGCAGATTACACGTTCTTCTCAAGTGCGCACGGAACATTCTCCAGGATAGATCACATCTTGGGTCACAAATCAAGCCTCAGTAAATTTAAGAAAATTGAAATCATATCAAGCATCTTTTCTGACCACAACGCTATGAGATTAGAAATGAATTACAGGGAAAAAAACGTAAAAAAGACAAACACATGGAGGCTAAACAATACGTTACTAAATAACCAAGAGATCACTGAAGAAATCAAACAGGAAATAAAAAAATACCTAGAGACAAATGACAATGAAAACACGACAACCCAAAACCTATGGGATGCAGCAAAAGCGGTTCTAAGAGGGAAGTTTATAGCTATACAAGCCTACCTCAAGAAACAAGAAAAATCTCAAGTAAACAATCTAACCTTACACCTAAAGAAACTAGAGAAAGAAGAACAAACAAAACCCAAAGTTAGCAGAAGGAAAGAAATCATAAAGATCAGAGCAGAAATAAATGAAATAGAAACAAAGAAAACAATAGCAAAGATCAATAAAACTAAAAGTTGGTTCTTTGAGAAGATAAACAAAATTGATAAGCCATTAGCCAGACTCATCAAGAAAAAGAGGGAGAGGACTCAAATCAATAAAATCAGAAATGAAAAAGGAGAAGTTACAACAGACACCGCAGAAATACAAAACATCCTAAGAGACTACTACAAGCAACTTTATGCCAATAAAATGGACAACCTGGAAGAAATGGACAAATTCTTAGAAAGGTATAACCTTCCAAGACTGAATCAGGAAGAAAGAGAAAATATGAACAGACCAATCACAAGTAATGAAATTGAAACTGTGATTAAAAATCTTCCAACAAACAAAAGTCCAGGACCAGATGGCTTCACAGGTGAATTCTATCAAACATTTAGAGAAGAGCTAACACCCATCCTTCTCAAACTCTTCCAAAAAATTGCAGAAGAAGGAACACTCCCAAACTCATTCTATGAGGCCACCATCACCCTGATACCAAAACCAGACAAAGACACTACAAAAAAAGAAAATTACAGACCAATATCACTGATGAATATAGATGCAAAAATCCTCAACAAAATACTAGCAAACAGAATCCAACAACACATTAAAAGGATCATACACCACGATCAAGTGGGATTTATCCCAGGGATGCAAGGATTCTTCAATATATGCAAATCAATCAATGTGATACACCATATGAACAAATTGAAGAATAAAAACCATATGATCATCTCAATAGATGCAGAAAAAGCTTTTGACAAAATTCAACACCCATTTATGATAAAAACTCTCCAGAAAGTGGGCATAGAGGGAACCTACCTCAACATAATAAAGGCCATATATGACAAACCCACAGCAAACATCATTCTCAATGGTGAAAAACTGAAAGCATTTCCTCTAAGATCAGGAACGAGACAAGGATGTCCACTCTCACCACTATTATTCAACATAGTTCTGGAAGTCCTAGCCACGGCAATCAGAGAAGAAAAAGAAATAAAAGGAATACAAATTGGAAAAGAAGAAGTAAAACTGTCACTGTTTGCGGATGACATGATACTATACATAGAGAATCCTAAAACTGCCACCAGAAAACTGCTAGAGCTAATTAATGAATATGGTAAAGTTGCAGGTTACAAAATTAATGCACAGAAATCTCTTGCATTCCTATACACTAATGATGAAAGATCTGAAAGAGAAATTATGGAAACACTCCCATTTACCATTGCAACAAAAAGAATAAAATACCTAGGAATAAACCTACCTAGGGAGACAAAAGACCTGTATGCAGAAAACTATAAGACACTGATGAAAGAAATTAAAGATGATACAAATAGATGGAGAGATATACCACGTTCTTGGGTTGGAAGAATCAACATTGTGAAAATGAGTATACTACCCAAAGCAATCTACAGATTCAATGCAATCCCTATCAAATTACCAATGGCATTTTTTACGGAGCTAGAACAAATCATCTTAAAATTTGTATGGAGACACAAAAGACCCCGAATAGCCAAAGCAGTCTTGAGGCAAAAAAATGGAGCTGGAGGAATCAGACTCCCTGACTTCAGACTATACTACAAAGCTACAGTAATCAAGACAATATGGTACTGGCACAAAAACAGAAACATAGATCAATGGAACAAGATAGAAAGCCCAGAGATTAACCCACGCACCTATGGTCAACTAATCTATGACAAAGGAGGCAAAGATATACAATGGAGAAAAGACAGTCTCTTCAATAAGTGGTGCTGGGAAAACTGGACAGCTACATGTAAAAGAATGAAATTAGAATACTCCCTAACACCATACACAAAAATAAACTCAAAATGGATTAGAGACCTAAATATAAGACTGGACACTATAAAACTCTTAGAGGAAAACATAGGAAGAACACTCTTTGACATAAATCACAGCAAGATCTTTTTTGATCCACCTCCTAGAGTAATGGAAATAAAAACAAAAATAAACAAGTGGGACCTAATGAAACTTCAAAGCTTTTGCACAGCAAAGGAAACCATAAACAAGACGAAAAGACAACCCTCAGAATGGGAGAAAATACTTGCAAATGAATCAACGGACAAAGGATTAATCTCCAAAATATATAAACAGCTCATTCAGCTCAATATCAAAGAAACAAACACCCCAATCCAAAAATGGGGAAAAGACCTAAATAGACATTTCTCCAAAGAAGACATACAGACGGCCACGAAGCACATGAAAAGATGCTCAACATCACTAATTATTAGAGAAATGCAAATCAAAACTACAATGAGGTATCACCTCACTCCTGTTAGAATGGGCATCATCAGAAAATCTACAAACAACAAATGCTGGAGAGGGTGTGGAGAAAAGGGAACCCTCTTGCACTGTTGGTGGGAATGTAAATTGATACAGCCACTATGGAGAACAATATGGAGGTTCCTTAAAAAACTAAAAATAGAATTACCATATGACCCAGCAATCCCACTACTGGGCATATACCCAGAGAAAACCGTAATTCAAAAGGACACATGCACCCGAATGTTCATTGCAGCACTATTTACAATAGCCAGGTCATGGAAGCAACCTAAATGCCCATCAACAGACGAATGGATAAAGAAGATTTGGTACATATATACAATGGAATATTACTCAGCCATAAAAAGGAACGAAATTGAGTCATTTGTTGAGACGTGGATGGATCTAGAGACTGTCATACAGAGTGAAGTAAGTCAGAAAGAGAAAAACAAATATCGTATATTAATGCATGTATGTGGAACCTAGAAAAATGGTACAGATGAGCCAGTTTGCAGGGCAGAAGTTGAGACACAGATGTAGAGAATGGACATATGGACACCAAGGGGGGAAAACTGCGGTGAGGTGGGGATGGTAGTGTGCTGAATTGGGCGATTGGGATTGACATGTATACACTGATGTGTATAAAACTGATGCCTAATAAGAACCTGCAGTATAAAAAAACAAACAAAACAACTAATACTAAACTTTCATTGGGTTATTTGTATGGAAATATGTTAATATAAATGTTTCAGACATTACATGAAATTCCTAAAAATCTTATATTTGTATTTGTATGGAAATATGTATGGAAATATGTTAATATAAATGTTTCAGACATTACATGAAATTTCTAAAAATCTTATATTTGTATTTGTATGGAAATATGCATGGAAATATGTTAATATAAATGTTTCAGACATTACAGGAAACTTCTAAAAATCTTATATGTTCTGGTATAAGGTTATAAGTAATAATCCTAGTTATTACTTTAAAATGTATATCTCAGAAATAACTAATTTTCTTGTCAACTGCATTATTATGAACTTTCATCAAATCTTTAACCATGGTCATTTTTAAGTCTTCTGTCATTTACAGACAGTTCTGGGTGTACTCTGATGATTTTGCAAATATGTTCCTATAAAAGGGTTTCATCTTCAAGAAATTCATGGAAAAGACTCTGACAAGTACAGGTTTCTGGTAACTGACTGTACTGCTGAACTGAATGAATAAGCATTTTCAGAACTCTAATGAAAAACTGATGAACTCATAAAAGTGCTAACAAAAGATCAAGATGAAAAAAAAAATTAATTACATGGGACTGAGTGAACTGATGAGGATGAGTATAATTTTTGTGACTTTCTGTCTGAATTTAAAAAAAAAAATCCCACAAGGACTCAGAGGCAAAGAATATACAAATCAATTTTCACTGCAAAGTAAAGGAGCTGTTACAGTGGAGGATTACTGGACTGAATGTCAATATTATGACATAGTATGAGTGTGTTTCATGTTTGGTAATTGCAATCATTGTTGCTTTTGTTGTGGTCATCCATGTACAATGCTTGGTGTCAGTCTATTTATCTCTTGTAAAAATAAAATACAGTGTGTGTGTGTGGAAAAAAAAAAAAATGAAAACTTTTTTCTTGGGACCCTGAAAGTATTAGGGGCCCTGGGTACAAGGGAGGTACTTCACGAACATGATGGAGAAGTTGGTCCTGCTTCTATATACTTGTATCTAGAGATCATGCATCTCCTTTCAATCCACAATCACAGAAGTCTCATGCCTAGGAGTCACATTTTAGAAAGAACACGCCACACTTTGAGCATTAAGCGTTAAGTATAACCTCAAATATTTTTCTCCTCCAAACCCATTTTATGAAGTTTGTTTCATTAGCAAATACGTCTGCTACTCAAGGCAAGTTTGCTGGCTCCCTTTGAACAAGCTGGCCTTCACTGAGTGTCCTCCTAAGGAGGCTCGAATTCTGAAAGATCCAAATGTTCTAAACTCTTACTATCTTCTGTACAAACATAATTCATCTCTACATCACAGGCCTCACTGATGCAGTTGATATGATAAATAATTGCAACCAGCAGAATGTAAGCTCCACAGGGGCAGAAATGTTTTGCTTGTTCTGATGTGTTCACTGATGTATCTCAAATCCTTAGAACAGTGCTTGCAAACAGTAAATGCTCCATATTTGAATAAATGAAGTACAATGGACTGTACTTCTTTAAAATCTCTTCATGTTGCTCACTCTCCATACCCGTGAGTTTATCACACCTGCCTCCTCTCTGGCCCCTCTAGTCTTCCTCCTACACGGCTCCCAGAGGGTTCTGCCCAAAGCTCAGTTATGATGATGTCATGATGTTATTTGAAGTCTTTTGATGGTTCCCTATATTCTATAGAAAGAAAAAAATCGAAGCTATTTAAGTGTAAGGTATTAAAGGCTCTCCATGGTCCAATACCAGATAATATCTAGCTTTGCTCCCAAATAGCCTGCATATTTCTTTGACAGAACTGAGAAACTGCTATGCTTCCTGGTCTCCAAGTCTGTCCACATGTTGTTCTTTTGCATGGGTCACTTTTTATCTAGGCTTTATCAATCTCACCTCCCTTCACCCCACATCTTTCATGACTCATTCCTATCTATGTACCATGACTGACCTTCTCTTTCCTTCAGGAGTCCTAGGCATTTTCCTGCATCACTTACAACTTCCCTCTAAAATGGTACTCATCTGGCTTTACTGTGACTGTGTGTTTACACATCTGTTTCTCCCCCTAGATTGTACATTCCTTCAGAGAACAGGGCCACTGTGCAACATTCTAACCCTAGAAACTGGTATAACCTCTGGAACTTGGAAGGCATTCAATAAACAGAAGTAGAGGAATGAATGAATGAATGAGACTTTCTTACATTTAAGGGAAAATTGAGGTATTTCAGGATTCAGATTAAGGTTATGTCTGCCACTTCATTTGTTCATTTATTAACAATATTTCAAAATAATAGAAAATATTTCCTATTCCTAATAGGAACTAATAAGAACAATGCACATTAAAACCATAGCATTGATATATCATTTTTACAAGTCTATCTACATTCATTATTGGGAAGGATGTGGAGAAATGGATATTCTCATACACTACTCTTTTATTTTAATATTTATTTATTTTATTTTATTATTTTTATTTTCTTTATTTTTTTTGTCTGTGTCGGGTCTTAGTTGCAGCACGAGGGCTCTCTTGTTGAGGGGCGCGAGCTCAGTAGTTGTGGTGCACAGGCATAGTTGCCCCTTGGCATGTGGGATCTTAGTTCCCCGACCAGGGATCGAACCTGTGTCCCCTGCATTGGAAGGCAGATACTTTACCACTGGACCACCAGGGAACTCCCCTCATACACTACTCTTGAGAGTTAAAATTTACATGTCCTATTTGGAAAGATATGTGGCAAGTAAGTAAATGGAAATTCACACATCCTTTAATGCATTCATTTTACCATTTTACTTCTCTCTCTCTCTCTCTCTCTCTATATATATATGAATCATGATCATATATATATGAATCTCTCTCTCTCTCTCTCTATATATATATATATACATACACACACATATGAATCACTTAAGTGACATACTTAAGTGTGTTCACTACAGCCTTTGGTGTAATAGTAAAAATTAGAAACAGCGTGAATGTATATCAAGAGGAAAATGACTAAATAAAAATTGGGTATAATCACACAACAGAATGATATATAAAACAGTTAACATCTTGAAGTAGATAGATCTTAAAAAACATAATGATGATTGGAAAAAAGCAAATCGCAAGATGATAATTACCCCATGCTACCGTTTGTGTAAATAGAAACCTCACAAACCAATACAATATATATGGTTTATACAAATGCATTTATGTTTGAAAATACAGAAATTGGGATGGAAAGATATTAAATGACCCCTTGATAGAGGATGCCTCTGGGAAGGAGTATAAGTGATGAGATTTGGGGAGTAGTCAAAGAGACCTTCATTTTCTTTACGGCATTTTAACACCTTTACTTAAAACATAAATTGAAGTATAGCATTGGTGATGGAAATGTACGCACTGCTTGTTCAGATTATATATTTACCTATGTCTTTTATATCTCCCCTCTAAAAGATAGGATAAACAAACCATGGGTACCAAAAAATGCTCTCAGAGTTTTGGAGATGCAGCCAGGGAATGAAAAGAGAAAGGCCACAGGATCGCACAAAGGACAGCATCAAACCCTACCTGTGGGAGTAAAAGGACGTCAAGTCAGAGACGTCTATACATAGGAGTTATGCATGCCCCTCATGTTACCTTTAGGGAAAGTCATGACAATCTTGAGGTATTTAGAGAGGCTTATGAGTACTGTAAAATGAATGGCTTGGGAAAATAAAAGGAAAGAAATTACTATGGAAAGAAAGGAATAAAATTGGCAAAATGATGTTTGCTGTTGCTGAGACTAGAGAGTGGAGAGGCAAACAAGCTGCCTCCCTGGTCTGGTTATTACAGATAACAGCTGTCTGAATGTAAGAGTCAGTGCACTGAATATGCAAGCCATCAATCAGTAGTCTTAAACTATAAAACAACAAAAAAAGCATCCATAGCACATAGCCCACAGGACAGTTACTATGCTACCCTTACTGACAAGTTTCTGAAAAGGAGATCAAAAGAAACTGTACTCCATTTTTTTATAGAAAATGAAAGTGACAAGGATGAGAAGCATGCAGTGTGTAGTTTAGATAAAGGAAAAGAAGTTTTTCCAACAAGTACATATTCTGCTGACAGAGAGAAAGAAGCAAAGGAGAAAAGAAGTTAGGTTGTGAATTGTGAAGAACACATTAATTAAAACAGACTCTGAATCACTGTTGTGCTTGTATCAGAGTACAGTATTAACGAGATACGAGAAGGATCCAGAGTGCTGAACGCCTCAGTGATTTTGAACTGGGACCTTTGAACTCTGTTAATTTATATACTGGCTATTATAAAATTCAGAAAACTGTCAGTTGCTATCATAACACTATTGTTTTTATACTGACAGTCAATGACAAGCTTACCCTTCAAGAACAATAAACATGCAGAGAAGTAGAAGGTATTTTATGAAAGCCACCCAGCTGGGTTCACTTCCCGCCTGCCGTTTGCTCCCCCCCCATCAGCTTGAGTAAGCTGCCCAGCTAGTCCCTTACCCGGAAATACAGAAACCAAAACAAATACTCCATTAAATCTCTCTCTGTACTAATATTTTAGAATTTTATTGAACCTATCTGTATATGCTGTGGAAATTAGAAGAAAGAGAAGTGTTTTGTGAAAGAAAAAGCACTCTTACAGTCAATGGTGGAAGATTCATGCTATTGCATTTTATAAATTATGTAAGTAATATATGCTCTTTAGATATGAAGAGGGACTCGTGGGCATTGGAAAAATACTGGATTATAGATTGAATATGGAAATTTGCTGTTTGGCATCTTACTTTCCTTTCTTTCATATATCAGAAGAAAAACTACAAATAGCTCCCCTTAGTACCTGAAATGATCTGAAGATTAAACTCTCCTGGCCCTCAGAGAAATAGAAACTAATTTTGGAGTTACTGAAAAATTTGATTTGCAGTTTAAAAGGTTATCAACGTTCATTTTGAAAGAACAAAAAAAGAATTTTTATTTTCCTGAGAGGAAAATAGAAAAATCGTATGAATCGGATTTGAAGAGATGTTATAACGAAAATGGTAATACTGTTGGGGAGTGGTGAGAACATAAAAGGAAAGAAGAGACTAAAGGAGAAGAAATTAAGAAGTAGAATCTCTTTGTTATTGAAATAGAATCAAATAGTAGTAGTGTATGTGTATGGCTGATTCATTTCATTTTGCTGTGCAGTGGCGGATAACACAACATTGTAAAGCAACCATACTCCAATAAAAATTAATTATAAAATAAATTTTTAAAAAACGGAAAAAAAGTATAAAGTTAAAAATAAAATAGTAGTGGGAGGATCCAGAAGAGAACTTAGATGAAGGATACCCCAGGGTCCTGGAACCCACTCCAGTCATGCTACTTAAGGCTGTGAGATCTCAAAATACAGTGAATTAAATCACACAGCCTTTCTCATATCACTACAGGGTTGAGTTTTCCAGGCTGGTAAGGTTGATCTATTGCATCTTTTTGCTCTGTCATCCCCTAGAGGGCTGTTCTTATCGCTATGGTCAAACCTGGGTCATGGCCACATCCATGTCTCAGCCCTCAGGAAGTTGATAACTGAGAAAGACAGAGGCAAACAACTTATCTTTATTTAGAAGATGACTTTGAAGTAAGTTGCTTCATATCTTCTGTTCACATTCCATTGGTCCAAATTTGGTCACATGGCCATATCCAACTGCAAGGAAGGCTGGGAAATGTACTTTCAGTGGGCAGCCATGTACCCACATAAAGCTGGGATCTTTTTTTTTTTTTTTTTTTTTAAACTAAAAAACAGAAGGATAAAATGGATACTGTCTAGTAAGGAGTTTGGTAAAGAAGGAAGTGGGTCCACTGCCCTAAAAGAGCTGAGTGTGAAATCTGACAAAGGGACCTGAAAGAAATGTTTTGGGTATGCAACAGTCCTGTGAGAGCTGAGTCATTGCATAACCACCGCCTCTGCTCACTGAGTGTCCACCTCCTGATATGGACTGGGACCTGGGACTCTTTGCTGCAGTGCTGCAGTGCTTGCACCTGGACACACCTCTCCTCGAGCAACAAAATACAAAGAAACTAGATGGGACTAAAAATAACTGCATGCATATGCAGTTAGGGCAAATTCTGGACAAAAGATACAAAGACCAAAAAAATCCAACTGCCACTTTTGAAGAGCCCAGAGCAAAAGCAGGGGGTAGGGAGCAAAAGCAGGTACTGTGCATGCCCCCAACACACAACACCAGCTAAGGGGTGGGCAAACCACCTAAGCCACCCCTCCAGCTGGACTCCTGGACACACCGTTACCCTCACCCCATATAAGGAACAAGGTTATCCCCGACTCAGGGAGCGAGCAAGCAAGGAAGCCTGTTGTCTCTTCTTGCTCCCCTCTGCTGCAGCAGAGGCCCCGATTAAGCCTTGCCTGAATTTCTTGTCTGGCCTCTGATCAATTTCTATTGATTAAGGAGGCCAAAACCTCTGGTCAGTAACACTCCTACCTCTTGTTTTGGGGCATAAGTCGAATTTACCCAAGGTGTCTTGTGCAGACTATTGTATCCGCAGCTAGAGTCTCCCTCACTGACTGGTAAGAGGAATGCCTAACTGGCCACAGAATTTGCTTGGGCTCTGATTAACTCTCCCCATGTCCAAATTACTAGAAAATCCAGGAGAAAGGTGTAGGGCTCTGGGAATTCGTGTAGTGGTCTACTTGGGAAGTCACGCTAAAATCAATAAGCTAAAGACCCGACCATAAGTTGGAACAAAAATCAATAATGCCCTTGATACCAATATTTATATAGACATGAATGAATATTAAAAAAGAAATCTATGCATATAATTTAAATATAATTTAAATGCAGAGTCTATATAGGGCAGATCAAAAACTATCATAAATAGAGCATAGCAATATTTTCAAACTTCACCATTAAATGAGGAATTCTATTAGTAGATGCTACTGTGATAGACATTATAGGAAAGAAAATTAGTTTTCTTTTAAGTGTTTTACTTATTAATCTCCTGCAAAATTTGTACAGTTCTAAATGTAGATTTTTCTCACTGCAGTATTAAAGTTACTGTTGATGTACGTGTTGAATCAGAAAGGTGTTTCTTTAGGTCAACGTTCCTATTATATTACTGGGAACAAGAAATAATTTCCTCTGACAGTATACATCTAAAATAATTGTGGTGAGGAAAAATCTATTGATAGCTGTAGATAGACCCAAAGCATATTTCTAAGTAAAAAGACTGCTAAAAGGAAAGTTATACACTCTATTTTCATTAATTGTTTTAGTATGGCAGTAATCCACCAGGAAGAATACGTGTTAACACTCCCAAGATTGTTTTAATTTTTATAAAAGGCCACATACAATGTGTTTTATGAACATTATATTTTTGATCTAGGGCAGAGGAAGTGGGTTTTCAATGTCTGTTTTGCTATGTGATTTTCTTTTTGACTGCCTAGAAGCTTTAAATATCCTGCTTTTGCTTGCTAATTCCCCAATGTAGAAATCTGACCCTTCCCAAGGTAGAAGCCAGAAGCTAATGTTCTCAATCTGTTTTGAAGCTAGGATGGAGGCCTATGACCTATGCTCTACCAATTAGATACACACATGTCAATCTTTGATTATAAAATTTTACATCGAAGGAGCAGATATCATGCCTGATCCATTTCTGCCATGATAGTGCACATCCTTCTTGCTTCTGGAGATCCCACTAGCAGAAATTCTAGTCTTATGAGCCAAAAGCCAGGTATCTGAGGTCAAGGGTAGCTGAAGCAGATGTGAGGTACAGTTTGGATGTTCTTCCTGGATAAGTAGCCTGAAAACTCTACCAGGAGACTTTTACTGACTGGAAAATCTTTCTCTTTGTGCCATTTAAGAATTGGCAGATTCCCTGGATGCAGGGGCAAAACTGAGGCTTTCTGTGCCTGATACAGAGGGTTAGTTACATAGTATCTTTCTGTTTAGACTTGTAGAATACCTCTCTAATTAGAAAAACATGGGATACCAGACCTATCTACTTACATATACATTTGGACCTGGATCTGCAAATTATAACAGGGTGAAAACATGTTTATACTCAGATATAACTTTTAAAAAAACCATTAAATGTGTGTGTGTGTGTGTGTGTGTGTGTGCACGTGTGCGCATGTATCATTAAATGTGTGGACTGCTTTCATCGTCTACAATAGAATTATACCACAGTGGGAGCCCTGAAATTCCTAGTAAAGGGAAAATAGGTCTGACTCTTTCCACCAGTACCAAGTGATAGTGAGCACATCTCTTCACTTATCTGGGTCTCAATTAACCTACTTATAAAGTGGATATAGACATAACATACCTGTCTTGGACTTCCCTGGTGGCACAGTGGTTAAGAATCCTCCTGCCAATGCAGGGGACAGGGGTTCGAGCCCTGGTCTGAGAAGATCCCACATGCCATGGAGCAACTAAGCCCGTGTGCCACAGCTACTGAGCCTGCACTCTAGAGCCCGCAAGCCACAACTACTGAGCCCTCATGCCACAGCTACTGAAACCCACATGCCCTAGAGCCTGTGCTCTGCAACAAGAGAAGCCACCACAAGGAGAAGCCCGCGCACTGCAACAAAGAGTAGCCTCCTCTCAACGCAACTAGAGAAAGCCTGTGCTCAGCAACGAAGACCCAATGCAGCCAAAATTTAATTAATTAATTAATTAATTTTTTTAAAAAAGGAAATAACATACCTGTCTGATTTATGCTATCGCCAGTTAGTTAGCTGTGTTATCTGACAGTTGGCTCTTGGCTTCATACTTGCCCTTCTGTGCCCTCTTCTCTTTTGCAGGGAGTCTAAAGGCCTCAAAACTACATTTCCTAGATTTCCTTGACAGCTAGCTTTTATTTAGATGATGCCAATAGGAGGAAGTGACAGGAAATTGGAAGGTGGAAGAAAGGAAGATGTAGTCTCAGTAGTAGCAGCAGACAATTCTGGGCCCCTGGATTCATACTCAGGCAATGAGTTTCCATAGCAGCAGCAGCCACAGGCCCAGCAGCAACCTTGGCCACACAGTGACCATGGCAAAGGCAGCTCCAGGAAACCATGAACCTCAGCGCTTCAGAAGCACTGGCAGGAAAGTAGGCTCCTGACTCTCAAAATGGTGGGACAACAGTCATTCCAAAATCACAGTGGCAGCAATAGGTGATCCAGCAGCCCCAGGGACACAGTAATCTTGGGCTCTTGATTACATTCATCCCTAAGGGCAATAGCAGCTTCCCACAGTTGCTAACCTATAAGTAACCTCATCTTCCCTTTTGCTCCTCAAGCCCTCACAACACTTTTGTAAAGGTTTCTTTATATCAAACCCCCTCTGTTTGTAATACTTGTCATGGTTCTTGTTTATCTGGCTGTACACTAGTTAAAATCAGTCAAAAGGAGCATTTTACATTTTGAAATTTCTTTTATTACTAAGACTTATCATTCTAAAATTAGAGACAACCAGTGTGCACTTGGAGTTTCTTACTAAATGTGCCGTGAGGTCAACAGACTTTCACTTTTGATTATAAGGGAATATGTTCCATCAGATCAACACTCCCACCAAGATGAAATAGAAAAGCTGTGTAAAAGAAAACAGAAAAAATACGATTGAAACCACTGAGAACATTTTGATGCAGTCAGGAAATAAGGAGCCAATGTACTGGAATGAAATAAACTAACTAATTGAGGTAAGCCTCAGTTTTGCCCCTGCATCCAGGGAATCTGCCAATTCTTAAATGGCACAAAGAGAAAGATTTTCCAGTCAGTAAAAGTCTCCTGGTAGAGTTTTCAGCCATCTCATGAGAATGGGGAGAAAACTAGGAGGGGTCAAGTCCTACAGAGAAGGAAGGTACACAGAAGGGACCCCAACATGTTTTGCCAGTGTCCCCTGAGATATTTTCTAATTCCTAAGTGGAGCACGGCAAGAAGCTAGAAGCTGAGGAGAGAATGGCTGAAAAATGATCTCAGTGTGATGAGGAGAAAAAAATTGGAGTTCAGGACAACCAAGTAGGGAATATTTTAGTAAACATCTCAAGTGTTCAGCTGTAACCCCTGTAGAGCTGACAAAGATTGCAGGTCATCAAGTCACCTCAGACCTTGATTGAATTTGAGGTAATCTGCTCTTACTCTGGCTGCCTGCCATAGTTTTAAAATTTTTTCACTCACCAGGTCTGGCATTAAATAAAATGATTAACTGAACCAAGAAAAAAGACCAAGAAAAAACAAAAAATTATACAATATCAACTAAATTATACACTATCCAGATATTAGAATTACAAGTTAGGGATTTTAAAGTAATTGATTATTATGCTGAAAACAACAAAATGACAAGACACAGACTTTCACCAAGATATTCCAGACTGAAGTACAGAGTTAAAAAAAAAAAAAAGGAAAAATACAGAAAGGAGCATAAAAACACATAAAAGGTGACATACATAAGTATAATTGGCATTGAAAATATCCAATCTAAGGGAAAAGAGATAATGAAACAAACTACAATGACCAAGACTTTTTCAAATCTAAAGACATCAAGAAGCACTACAAACCACAATAGAATATATAAAAGAAATCCACACCCACGCTCATCCTAATGGATGAAAAGACAAGAGACAAAAAAATCTTAAATGAAGCCAGAGGCATTAAAAAAAAAAAAAAAGGACAGTATTTTCAGAGTGGCAACAATAAGGCTGCTAATTTTTCAACAGAAAAAAAGAAGAAGAAATGGAGAAAGTTGGAAACCAGAAGACAAAGAATGACACCATTAAAGTGCTAAAAGTAACTACGAACCTAGAATTCCATATGCAGAGAAAATACAGAAATAAGGTAAAACAGACATTTTGAGACAAAATCTGGGATATTTTGTCCCCACTGGATTCCCACTAAAAGAAATTTAAAATTTCTTTAGGCAGCAAAGAAATGATCTCAGACTGAAACACAGAAAGTCAGGAAGCTAAGAAGAGAAATGGAAAGTGTAAATGTACAGTTAAATACAAAATAGTATCACTTTTCCAAAATGATAACAACAATATCTTGAGCATTTAAAATATATGCTGAATTAGGGCTTCCCTGGTGACGCAGTGGTTGAGAGTCTGCCTGCTAATGCAGGGGACGCGGGTTCGAGCCCTGGTCTGGGAAGATCCCACGTGCCGCGGAGCGGCTGGGCCCGTGAGCCACAACTACTGAGCCTGCGCGTCTGGAGCCTGTGCCCCGCAACGGGAGGGGCCGCGACAGTGAAAGGCCCGCGCATCGCGATGAAGAGCGGTCCCCGCACCGCGATGAAGAGTGGCCCCCACTTGCCGTAACCGGAGAGGGCCCTCGCACGAACCGAAGACCCAACACAGCCAAAAAAATAAATAAATAAATAAATAAATAAATAAAGTAGCTATAAAATATATGCTGAATTAAAATTAAGGACCACAAACACAGAAAAGGCAGGTCATGTGTTCTTTGGTCCTATTATTGACTGGGAAGTGGTAAAAGCACTCATTTATAGTAGACTCTAATAACTCAAATGTGCATATTACAATATCTAGGACAACCCACAGAAAGAATAATAAAGAAGTGTATAATTAACAAGCTAATAGTAGGGAGAGTGGATGAATAAATCACTTGCCTAGTCTAAAAGAAGGCAGTTAAAAAGTAAAAGGACAGTAAGTAAGTGAGAGGAAAAGAAATGGAAACTTGACACCCAGGTATGTCAGTAATTAACTATATTAAACAAAATAAATACTCCTAATAGATGGTAAACATTGCCTGTTTGGATAATAAAGAAAACAAGTTATATGCTACCTAAATATAAGAACACAGATAGATTGAAACTGAGAAGACGTAAGTAAAAAGGTATATTATGCAAACATTAATCAAAAGAAAACTGATGCAGCAATACTGTTATCTGACAAGGTAGACTTAAAGTCAAAAAAATCGATGGAAAAAAAATAGCCGCATCTCCTGTGATAAAAGCGTCAACACCAGGAGACATAACTGTTGTCTGATGTCTATTTGCTTCAAATTGTCTGGTATTTCCTCTCCTACCTCTTATTTGATTTGGAGTTAACTGTGATGGATCAGAAATGAAATTATTTTTAAACTCCATTATTCTTTCAGAATAGAATCAAAGATTTCTATGTCAATCTTGAAAACACTGTCTCTACTGGGTACTTACTACACTTTTAAAAAATTGTTTCTTAGATGAATTTTTTTTCCTGGAAAAAAATTAAAAGACTAAAAATTAATAACTTCTTTGGAGCATTTTGTGAGCCCTAAACTATTTAGAAAAGAATAAAATGGGAAGCAAGTTTAGAGATATAATTTTACAAAAACAGTAATTTCTTGTTCTGACTCAAAGTGGGATATTTGTTCATTATAGAACAAATGAAAATATAGAAAGTAAAAAGTCAAATATCAAATATCAAAAGTCACCTATAAGACTATCCTAAGTAGAACCCATAAACATATGTTTGTTTTCTTCAAGATTGTTTGAGAAAGAGGAAGTGGGAATCATACTGAATATACAATTGTTTTATTCTATTTTTCACTGTATGGAGAGGGAACATATCCACATTTACTAAGTCACTTTTCAATGTATAAATTTTAATGACTACAGTATTTCCCATTTCACCCTTCAAATTTGTGTCTCATTTTTCCTACATGGATTTCTTTCTCTGAGGCTAATCTGTGTATAGGAGATACAACAGCTCCCTTGACCTCTGGTTTCAGTGGGTAGGACAACAGAACAAAGCCTGGGATCAGGGAATTTTATTCCACTTGTCTCTCCTTGCTGGGTCAACTCTGATTGGCTGCTCCCCTCAGAGACCTTCTCTCCTTCCAGATTCTGATTTACTGCTTACTCACCATTCCAGTGTTGGATTCCTTATGGTTTACTTTCCCACACTTTTATTAGACCCTCCTCAAATAGCTTTGATTTGTGATAACTATCCGTTTTCTTCAGGGTCCCTGGCTGAAACAATATGACATTATTGGAATATATCTTTATTTATTTCACTGTTTTCCTAATGCTTTACATTTAGGATTTTCTTGATTATTTTGAATCTAAACACTGTGGTAATGAAGATGCTGATGCATACAGTTCTGGTGGATATCTTTGGTTCTTTTAAAATTATAGTCTATTTTCTAATTGATGATATGTAGAGATTCTAGCCACCAACATCCTCCAACACTGCTAAAACCTATTATTTCTGATAGTTTAACTGCAGATTCTCTTACATTTTTATGAAGATAATCATATCAGCTGTAATTTACACTTTCTTTCTTTCTTTCCAGTCTATCTGCTTCTCATTTCTGTTTCATATTTTATTGCACTGTCGAAGACATATAATAAAATGTTGATTGCAAGCAGTATTAATGGGCATAAATTTCTTCCTGATTTCAAAGGAAATGCCTACATTTTATCACTAAATATAAGCTATTGCTTTAGGATAAATTTCTAAATGTTGAATTATTCAAACAGTAGAACTCTTTTAAAGCTTTCTGGTATATATTATGAAATTTCTCCCCAGAAAAATTGCAGTGTTTTACATTACTGTCAATATCTTCTGAAAATGCCTTTTTTCCATACAATCATGCCGACATTGGGTGTGAATTAGATTTGTTTTTGTAACCAGATTTTTTAAAGTTATGATTCATTATCATTGTCATGATAAATGTTTAAACATTACAGAAAAATAAAATCTCCCTTCCTACTTCCTGATATTTCCATTCTCATCTGTTAGAGATAACCACTACCAGACTAATTTAATAATCTATAATTATTTGTTTAAAAATAATGTATATATTTTATGGCAGCTGTTTTAAGAGATTAAATTAGTAAATTATTATTTAGAGGGAAAGTAGAAATTATAGCTCCTAACTTCTTGATGGTTTTATAAAAAGGCTGTATTTGATTCATGCTAAAATGTATTTCTACAATGCTAAAAGGGTAGAAATTGAAAAAAAATATTCAAGTGCACACTTGAATGTTACTCTCTCATTTTTCAAATGAAAAATGTGAGTTTCATTGACATGGGAGACTTATAATTCTCCATTAGACAATAAGTCATACAAATGAGAACATAGACCCAATCTCAGTAAAGACAAGTAAGCTTTCTTTGTTCCATAGTCATACCTAAACCCAAATGTACTACAGGAGGAAAAAAAAAAGGATTACGTTTCTGTTGATAGTCAAAAATATTATACTTGCAGGTAGCTGACAATGTATTTCATTTACTTTAAAACAAACTTCACTATTTTCTAAACCCATGAAGCCAGATTTTCTATTTTAAAGTATTTTGGAAGCGTTTTAATCATTGAGATCCATTCTTTCTTTCATGTATAAGCCCTTAAAATTACTTTAGAAATGAGCTCCAAGCTTGGGTCATTTTTCTCTAACATAAATGCTAGAAACTAAAAAAAATAAAATAAAAACAAACCATTCCACTCTACCTGCTACATCTAGTTTTCCAAAGTGAGATGTTTGTTCCCTAGCTACATAAATGTAAGTCGTAAAAAATACTAAATGTTGACAGCTTTACTCCACCTGAAATTTACACTAGGTAGTCACTGGTCTATGGAAGGTACAATGTCTATGAGAGAACTCATCAAAAATATAGATATAAAACATACTCCTGCCTTTTGTCTCAGAAGGCTGCATGACTTTCATCTCATCCCATAAATAATGGAGGCATCAGCATATTTATCTGCACACAATAACAAATCCCATCCTCTTGGTAATTGTAAAAACACTGAAGCTTGTTATTGACCTTGTGTAAAATATAGGGACGGGATAAAAACATGAAGAAACTTTTTGTCTGTCTATATCCACTTTTAAAGCCCAATCACACACTTTGAAAATCATTAAACCAAAAGTCAGTGATGTGAAAAAACGGAGGAAAAATATATTATCGAATAAAGCAAAACAGACAAGTTAAATCAAAAGATGCATTCATCCACACCATGTCCCTCAACATTCTTATTTTCTTTGCTTAAGTTATTTTTGAGATATTTGCATTAAGGGAAGGCTAAAAACTTCAGATCTCAAAGCTATGACTTACAATGTTACTTCTCACATTCTTTTACTTTGCTAGCTCATTCTGCAAATGAATAGTTTCTATGGATGTACTTTCAAAGTATAAAACTTCTCCTATATTGTTAGAGGACACATATTCTGATTCAGTTACATTGAGAATGATCAACAAATACTTACTGATCACCATTTGCAAGTAATTATTGTATCCTCATCCCTATCTCTGCCAGTTTCCCTGGGCAGGGCTCTAGAACTACGACACTGTCGACTGCCCTGGGGAGTATAATATGCATACATTATGGATAGATGACGTGAAAATAAGTCATTAAATTAAGTCCTCCAATGAGCAATGCACAATAATTACCATAATAGTCTGGAGAAGGGAGAGAGAAATACAAATTATAGCAGGGAAAAGAGGCCCTTTAAAGAGAGGTCAAATTTGAGTTAGTTCTTCAAGATTCGAGTTGGATGGATGGGAAAGACAACAAAGACTATTCCACCCACAACAGACAAGTGGAAGGAACACAGTATAAGTGTGGAAATGTACATGAACTTAATATGCGCTCCAAGGACAAGATGATGGATTTACTTGGGGGACAAAAGAGGTGAAATAAATCTGAATTTGGATAAGGATTATAGTGGTCAACTATTACAGGTCTTCAAAAATAGGGTAAATAGTTTGAATTTGATCTGAAAGGTGAGGGTGCACAAATATTCAGAATGTGAGCCTCAACTTGCCATTCCATACTACACATCAATTTTTTAAGGAATTTGTTTAGAGCAGTTTGAGGTTCATAGCAAAACTGATGGATTAGTACAGAGATTTCCCATATACACCCTCTACTCACGTGAGCAGAGCCTCCTCCATTATCAACATCACCCACCAGAGTGGTACATTTGTTATAACTGAGGAACTTACACTGCCGCATCATTTCACCCAAAGTCCATCATAACCTTTGGGTTTGTTCTCAGTGTCATACATCATACGTGACAATTTTTTTTTTCCACACACACACACTGTATTTTACTTTTACAAGAGATAAATAGACTGACACCAAGCATTGTACATGGATGACCACAACAAAAGCAACAATGATTGCAATTACCAAACATGAAACACACTCATACTATGTCATAATATTGACATTCAGTCCAGTAATCCTCCACTGTAACAGCTCCTTTACTTTGCAGTGAAAATTGATTTGTATATTCTTTGCCTCTGAGTCCTTGTGGGATTTTTTTTTTTTTAATTCAGACAGAAAGTCACAAAAATTATACTCATCCTCATCAGTTCACTCAGTCCCATGTAATTAATTTTTTTTTCATCTTGATCTTTTGTTAGCACTTTTATGAGTTCATCAGTTTTTGATTAGAGTTCTGAAAATGCTTATTCATTCAGTTCAGCAGTACAGTCAGTTACCAGAAACCTGTACTTGTCAGAGTCTTTTCCATGAATTTCTTGAAGATGAAACCCTTTTATAGGAACATATTTGCAAAATCATCAGAGTACACCCAGAACTGTCTGTAAATGACAGAAGACTTAAAAATGACCATGGTTAAAGATTTGATGAAAGTTCATAATAATGCAGTTGACAAGAAAATTAGTTATTTCTGAGATATACATTTTAAAGTAATAACTAGGATTATTACTTATAACCTTATACCAGAACATATAAGATTTTTAGAAGTTTCCTGTAATGTCTGAAACATTTATATTAACATATTTCCATACATATTTCCATACAAATACAAATATAAGATTTTTAGAAATTTCATGTAATGTCTGAAACATTTATATTAACATATTTTCATACAAATACAAATATAAGATTTTTAGGAATTTCATGTAATGTCTGAAACATTTATATTAACATATTTCCATACAAATAACCCAATGAAAGTTTAGTATTAGTTGTTTTGTTTGTTTTTTTATACTGCAGGTTCTTATTAGGCATCAGTTTTATACACATCAGTGTATACATGTCAATCCCAATCGCCCAATTCAGCACACCACCATCCCCACCTCACCGCAGTTTTCCCCCCTTGGTGCCCATATGTCCATTCTCTACATCTGTGTCTCAACTTCTGCCCTGCAAACTGGCTCATCTGTACCATTTTTCTAGGTTCCACATACATGCATTAATATACGATATTTGTTTTTCTCTTTCTGACTTACTTCACTCTGTATGACAGTCTCTAGATCCATCCACGTCTCAACAAATGACTCAATTTCGTTCCTTTTTATGGCTGAGTAATATTCCATTGTATATATGTACCACAACTTCTTTATCCATGCGTCTGTTGATGGGCATTTAGGTTGCTTCCATGACCTGGCTATTGTAAATAGTGCTGCAATGAACATTCGGGTGCATGTGTCCTTTTGAATTACGGTTTTCTCTGGGTATATGCCCAGTAATGGGATTGCTGGGTCATATGGTAATTCTATTTTTAGTTTTTTAAGGAACCTCCATATTGTTCTCCATAGTGGCTGTATCAATTTACATTCCCACCAACAGTGCAAGAGGGTTCCCTTTTCTCCACACCCTCTCCAGCATTTGTTGTTCGTAGATTTTCTGATGATGCCCATTCTAACTCGTGTGAGGTGATAACTCATTGTAGTTTTGATTTGCATTTCTCTAATAATTAGTGATGTTGAGCATCTTTTCATGTGCTTCGTGGCCGTCTGTATGTCTTCTTTGGAGAAATGTCTATTTAGGTCTTCTGCCCATTTTTGGATTGGGGTGTTTGTTTCTTTGATATTGAGCTGAATGAGCTGTTTATATATTTTGGAGATTAATCCTTTGTCCGTTGATTCATTTGCAAATATTTTCTCCCATTCTGAGGGTTGTCTTTTCGTCTTGTTTATGGTTTCCTTTGCTGTGCAAAAGCTTTGAAGTTTCATTAGGTCCCACTTGTTTATTTTTGTTTTTATTTCCATTACTCTAGGAGGTGGATCAAAAAAGATCTTGCTGTGATTTATGTCAAAGAGTGTTCTTCCTATGTTTTCCTCTAAGAGTTTTATAGTGTCCAGTCTTATATTTAGGTCTCTAATCCATTTTGAGTTTATTTTTGTGTATGGTGTTAGGGAGTATTCTAATTTCATTCTTTTACATGTAGCTGTCCAGTTTTCCCAGCACCACTTATTGAAGAGACTGTCTTTTCTCCATTGTATACCTTTGCCTCCTTTGTCATAGATTAGTTGACCATAGGTGCGTGGGTTAATCTCTGGGCTTTCTATCTTGTTCCATTGATCTATGTTTCTGTTTTTGTGCCAGTACCATATTGTCTTGATTACTGTAGCTTTGTAGTATAGTCTGAAGTCAGGGAGTCTGATTCCTCCAGCTCCATTTTTTTGCCTCAAGACTGCTTTGGCTATTCGGGGTCTTTTGTGTCTCCATACAAATTTTAAGATGATTTGTTCTAGCTCCGTAAAAAATGCCATTGGTAATTTGATAGGGATTGCATTGAATCTGTAGATTGCTTTGGGTAGTATACTCATTTTCACAATGTTGATTCTTCCAATCCAAGAACATGGTATATCTCTCCATCTGTTGGTATCATCTTTAATTTCTTTCATCAGTGTCTTATAGTTTTCTGCATACAGGTCTTTTGTCTCCCTAGGTAGGTTTATTCCTAGGTATTTTATTCTTTTTGTTGCAATGGTAAATGGGAGTGTTTCCATAATTTCTCTTTCAGATTTTTCATCATTAGTGTATAGGAATGCAAGAGATTTCTGTGCATTAATTTTGTAACCTGCAACTTTACCATATTCATTAATTAGCTCTAGCAGTTTTCTGGTGGCAGTTTTAGGATTCTCTATGTATAGTATCATGTCATCTGCAAACAGTGACAGTCTTACTTCTTCTTTTCCAATTTGTATTCCTTTTATTTCTTTTTCTTCTCTGATTGCCGTGGCTAGGACTTCCAGAACTATGTTGAATAATAGTGGTGAGAGTGGACATCCTTGTCTCGTTCCTGATCTTAGAGGAAATGCTTTCAGTTTTTCACCATTGAGAATGATGTTTGCTGTGGGTTTGTTATATATGGCCTTTATTATGTTGAGGTAGGTTCCCTCTATGCCCACTTTCTGGAGAGTTTTTATCATAAATGGGTGTTGAATTTTGTCAAAAGCTTTTTCTGCATCTATTGAGATGATCATATGGTTTTTATTCTTCAATTTGTTAATATGGTGTATCACATTGATTGATTTGCGTATATTGAAGAATCCTTGCATCCCTGGGATAAATCCCACTTGATCGTGGTGTATGATCCTTTTAATGTGTTGTTGGATTCTGTTTGCTAGTATTTTGTTGAGGATTTTTGCATCTATATTCATCAGTGATATTGGTCTGTAATTTTCTTTTTTTGTAGTGTCCTTGTCTGGTTTTGGTATCAGGGTGATGGTGGCCTCATAGAATGAGTTTGGGAGAGTTCCTTCCTCTGCAATTTTTTGGAAGAGTTTGAGAAGGATGGGTGTTAGCTCTTCTCTAAATGTTTGATAGAATTCACCTGTGAAGCCATCTGGTCCTGGACTTTTGTTTGTTGGAAGATTTTTAATCACAGTTTCAATTTCATTACTTGTGATTGGTCTGTTCATATTTTCTCTTTCTTCCTGATTCAGTCTTGGAAGGTTATACCTTTCTAAGTATTTGTCCATTTCTTCCAGGTTGTCCATTTTATTGGCATAAAGTTGCTTGTAGTAGTCTCTTAGGATGTTTTGTATTTCTGCGGTGTCTGTTGTAACTTCTCCTTTTTCATTTCTGATTTTATTGATTTGAGTCCTCTCCCTCTTTTTCTTGATGAGTCTGGCTAATGGCTTATCAATTTTGTTTATCTTCTCAAAGAACCAGCTTTTAGTTTTATTGATCTTTGCTATTGTTTTCTTTGTTTCTATTTCATTTATTTCTGCTCTGATCTTTATGATTTCTTTCCTTCTGCTAACTTTGGGTTTTGTTTGTTCTTCTTTCTCTAGTTTCTTTAGGTGTAAGGTTAGATTGTTTACTTGAGATTTTTCTTGTTTCTTGAGGTAGGCTTGTATAGCTATAAACTTCCCTCTTAGAACCGCTTTTGCTGCATCCCATAGGTTTTGGGTCGTCGTGTTTTCATTGTCATTTGTCTCTAGGTATTTTTTTATTTCCTGTTTGATTTCTTCAGTGATCTCTTGGTTATTTAGTAACGTATTGTTTAGCCTCCATGTGTTTGTTTTTTTTACGTTTTTTTCCCTGTAATTCATTTCTAATCTCATAGCGTTGTGGTCAGAAAAGATGCTTGATATGATTTCAATTTTCTTAAATTTACTGAGGCTTGATTTGTGACCCAAGATGTGATCTATCCTGGAGAATGTTCCATGCGCACTTGAGAAGAACGTGTAATCTGCTGTTTTTGGATGGAATGTCCTATATATATCAATTAAATCTATCTGGTCTATTGTGTCATTTAAAGCTTCTATTTCCTTATTTATTTTCATTTTGGATGATCTGTCCATTGGTGTAAGTGAGGTGTTAAAGTCCCCCACTATTATTGTGTTACTGTCGATTTCCTCTTTTATAGCTGTTAGCAGTTGCCTTATGTATTGAGGTGCTCCTATGTTGGGTGCATATATATTTATAATTGTTATCTCTTCTTCTTGGATTGATCCCTGGATCATTATGTAGTGTCCTTCCTTGTCTCTTGTAACATTCTTTATTTTAAAGTCTATTTTATCTGATATGAGTATAGCTACTCCAGCTTTCTTTTGATTTCCATTTGCATGGAATATCTTTTTCCATCCCCTCACTTTCAGTCTGTATGTGTCCCTAGGTCTAAAGTGGGTCTCTTGTAGACAGCATATATATGGGTCTTGTTTTTGTATCCATTCAGCCAGTCTATGTCTTTTGGTTGGGGCATTTAATCCATTCACGTTTAAGGTAATTATCGATATGTATGTTCCTATGACCATTTTCTTAATTGTTTTGGGTTTGTTTTTGTAGGTCCTTTTCTTCTCTTGTGTTTCCCACTTAGAGAAGTTCCTTTAGCATTTGTTGTAGAGCTGGTTTGGTGGTGCTGAATTCTCTTAGCTTTTGCTTGTCTGTAAAGCTTTTGATTTCTCCATCAAATCTAAATGAGATCCTTGCTGGGTAGAGTAATCTTGGTTGTAGTTTCTTCCCTTTCATCACTTTAAGTATATCATGCCACTCCCTTCTGGCTTGCAGAGTTTCTGCTGAGAAATCAGCTGTTAACCTTATGGGAGTTCCCTTGTATGTTATTTGTCGTTTTTCCCTTGCTGCTTTCAGTAATTTTTCTTTGTCTTTAATTTTTGCCACTTTGATTACTATGTGTCTCGGTGTGTTTCTCCTTGGGTTTATTCTGTATGGGACTCTCTGCGCTTCCTGGACTTGGGTGGCTATTTCCTTTCCCATGTTAGGAAAGTTTTCGACTATAATCTCTTCAAATATTTTCTCTGGTCCTTTCTCTCTCTCTTCTCCTTCTGGGACCCCTATAATGCGAATATTGTTGCGTTTCATGTTGTCCCAGAGGTCTCTTAGGCTGTCTTCATTTCTTTTCATTCTTTTTTCTTTAGTCTGTTCCGCAGCAGTGAATTCCACCATTCTGTCTTCCAGGTCACTTATCCGTTCTTCTGCCTCAGTTATTCTGCTATTGATTCCTTCTAGTGTAGTTTTCATTTCAGTTATTGTATTGGTCATCTCTGTTTGTTTGTTCTTTAATTCTTCTAGGTCTTTGTTAATCATTTCTTGCATCTTCTCAATCTTTGCCTCCATTCTTATTCCGAGGTCCTGGATCATCTTCACTATCATTATTCTGAATTCTTTTTCTGGAAGGTTGCCTATCTCCACTTCATTTAGTTGTTTTTCTGGGGTTTTTTCTTGTTCCTTCATCTGGTAGATAGCCCTCTGCCTTTTCATCTTCTCTGTCTTTCTGTAACTGTGGTTTTTGGTCCACAGGCTGCAGGATTGTAGTTTTTCTTGCTTCTGTTGTCTGCCCTCTGGTGGTTGAGGCTATCTAAGAGGCTTGATGGGAGGCTCTGGTGGTGGGTAGAGCTGACTGTTGCTGTGGCGGTCAGAGCTCAGTAAAACCTTAATCCACTTGACTGTTGATGGGTGGGGCTGGGTTCCCTCCCTGTTGGTTGTTTTGCCTGAGGCAACCCAACACTGGAGCCTACCCGTGCTCTTTGGTGGGGTTAATGGCAGACTCTGGGAGGGCTCACGCCAAGGAGAACTTCCCAGGACCTCTGCTGCCAGTGTCCTTATCCCCACGGTGAAACAGAGCCACCACTTGCCTCTGCAGGAGACCCCCCAACACCAGCATGTACGTCTGGTTCAGTGTCCCCCAGGGTCACTGCTCCTTCCCCCGGGTCCCGATGCACACATTACTTTGTGTGTGCCCTTCAAGAGTGGGGTCTCTGTTTCCCCCAGTCCTGTCACAGTCCTGCAATCAATTCCCACTAGACTTCAAAGTCTGATTCTCTAGGAATTCCTCCTCCCGTTGCCAGACCCCCAGGTTGGGAAGCCTGACGTGGGGCTCAGAACCTTCACTCCAGTGGGTGGACTTCTGTGGTATAAGTGTTCGCCAGTCTGTGAGTCACCCACCCAGCAGTTATGGGATTTGATTGTACTCTGATTGCGCCCCTCCTACCGTCTCACTGTGGCTTCTCCTCTGTCCTTGGACGTGGGGTATCCTCCTTGGTGAAGTCCAGGGTCTTCCTGTCAATGATTGTCCAGCAGCCAATTGTGATTCTGGTGCTCTCGCAAGAGGGAGTGAGAGCACGTCCTTCTACTCCGCCATCTTGGTTAATCTCCATACGTGACAATTTGATCAAAGTGCTCCATCTCCCTGAGGCCAGGAAGAAACTTAGACTCTTTAATTCTTGGTACTAATAAATTATAAAAATTTTCTCGTAAGGTCAAACGCCTTTTGCCATCCTGGGTACTGGCAGCGATTTGAATCATAAAGCCAACAGGTGAAAATGATTGTGAAGGATGGGCTGGGATGTAGGAGGTAGAGTCACTCAATTAAAATATTGCTAAAATTATCCAGACAATGGATCCTGAAAATATTTAAAGGTGAAGGATTTAATGGAAGGTGTGCTGGAGGATGAGAAGAGAAAATAGTGCAAAAGAGCTGAAAAGGGTAACAGTGTAAGGCAGAGACAGAAGGGTTCACTTAAAACAGGTGGAAGAAAAATTCTTTCCTTTAGCTAAAATAAATAATTCCATAAATATTTACTAGAAATCTAACATTTACGAGCACAGGGCTAGAACATTTATAAACCTTATCTGAACGAATTCTTTTAAAATCAGTATTAATTTTCTTTTCCAATGAAAGATGAGGAAAGACTCAGAGAAATTTAAAAAACTTGTTCCAGGTCCCATACTCTTTCAGCTCTATCATGCATCTTCTTTCAGATGAGATGAAGTATAACAGAAACAAGGGGGAAAAACTCCCTTGCTTAAGTTGAATTTATATTAAAAATATTGATTAGGAGTTACTACCTAGTAAACTAGTACTAAACCTAGTAGTTTAGTACTATGAAGAATTTAGCATGAAACAAATATTTTCACTACTCTCATTTTGAACATTAAAATTGCTTTTGAACTCTAAGTATTAAAACATCTATTAATCTTGATAGCATTAAACCTGATACAGTTAAACTTGACTTTCAAGATTAAGGAAGGTTTGACAAAAAATAATTTCACCTTATGTGTAGTAGTAGGACATTATCAAAGGGAATGAAATACATTGTATGTGGAGTCCTCTATACTGTGTTTATAGTGATACTTATTTGGATCATTCAGAAAATAGAAATACTGAGAATTTTTTCATTGGGTATTCTTGTTTTTCTTCGTGTTGTTTCAGAAGATTGAGCCAATAGTGCATATTTTATCAAACAATTGTCAGTTCTCCACCTCACAGTGTCTGGAACTATGCCCAGTAAATATTTGTTGGCTGAATGACAGACTGACTGGCAGTCTGTTGGGCCAGAGATAATATTTATTGTTCTAGAAGACATAATTAGCTAAATAGCTTAGAACAATGTCATTCTTTTGTTCGGGATTCTGCAGGCTCACCATTTCACTGAGTAATTTCCCACATTTTTTCCATGAAAGAACTTCAAGATCTACCCCCACGCCTACCCACACCCTCTTCTCTGACTTCATCTCTACCTTCTCTCTCTCTCAGTCTCTCCAGTCCAGTCACACTGGCCTTCTTGCCATCCTTGAAAGCCCAGACATGTGTACTATTTATGGTGGAGTTTGCTGTACCATTTTCTCTGCCTGGAATGTTCTTCCCATTTTCTTTCCTCCTTCATGTCTGCTCAAATCTCATCTTCTCAAAGAGACCTATAAGGAGCACGCTATTTAATTCTGTTACCAGCTGCCACCTCTACCCCTTAGCATTTCCATTACTTTTCTCTGTTTTCCTCTTAGTTTTCCTATAGCACTTATCACATTTTAACAGTATATGTAGTTCATTTAAATATTAAATTTGTTTATTATTTTTCTATTATATCTATGGACTCAATGAAAGCAGCAATCTAAGTCTTTCTATTCACTGATGTATCCTGAGCATCTAAAAGAAGCCATATGTTCAAAAATATTTTTCAAATGAATGAATGAATGAATAAATAATGGTAAATAATAATGGTAATGCTTTCCAAGAGCATCTACCTTCTAAAAGAATTAAGTGTTAAAGTGCCCACTAAGCATGATAGCAATTTTCTTTTTCACTTAAGGAAAAAGTGAGGAAACTGAGATTTAGGTTGAATAATATGCCCAGATTTTCACAGCTAGTAACTAGATGTCTAACTCCAAGTCTGTAAACCCTCTCTACAGATTGCTGAGGCTAGAACATACTAAAAAACATGTTAACTGTTTGCTCTTAGTGAAGACATATCAACGTTCAAAGGTAAGGCTGTAGAACATGGAAGTTATTTGCTACAGAAGGAAAGTCCTCTGGGGAATGATGTTGTAATATGATCAAATTTATAAATTTTTATTCAAGATTGAATGATGCACTATAATAATACTTCTAGGAGAAGAAAGGAAATTTTTCTTAAATTGTGTGACTATGTACTCCATCTTTCTTTTGCTGCTAATTATGATTGGATTCATAAACTAAAAAATCATTCAAAACACATAAGTAAGCTTATTCAATTCTTTCACACTCAGACTGCACAATGATTTCATGTAATATCTTTATTATAATAAGGTAAATTATCATATTAAAATATTTCAATGATTTTATATTTTAAAGTTTCATTTTTGAGACATATATAGCTTTTCTGTCATACTTCTAATTTATTATAACCCTCTTTCTGCCTCTCTCAAATTGGGTGTCAAAGGTCAGTTAAGAAGGTTTTAAACATCTCAACAACATCCATTAAGCTCCAGTAGCTTAAAAATCTCATAATTATTCAATCATCTGATAGCAATAAAATATTTTAAAATGCAATCTTATTTTCAACACAATCTTAAAATGAGGTTGTAGCAAAAAAGAAAAATCTCCAACTTATAAAAATCTCTAAACTACAAAAGTTTCTATTAAAAAGCAACAAGAAAAAAGTACATTTTAATGTGGTGCAACAGCAGCATATGACAAAATAGAAAATGGTTCTCCTGTGAAAGGCAATCTTCCCTTTGTCAGAGCTCTGACAAGCCAAAGATGACTTACTTATTGATCTTTCTCCTTGTAAAATAAAAGAATTGTCTCAAGGAAGAAAAAAGAAGGTAAAGAGTTAAACTTCATTATATAAAACCAGTGAAGGCAAAGATAATTTACCAAAAAATTAAGTTATATGATGTGCATTGAAGAAAAACACTGTTTCCAGTTTTGATAAGTGGAGACATTTATTATTGCATTTTGGAATGATGCTTCTTTACTTCTACAGGGAGACTGCACCATCTTGAAAATACTATTTTGGAGTGACTGCTACCAAAAACTGTTTTCTCTTCTCCCTCCCTCCCTCCCTCCCTCTCCCTTTCTTTCTTCCTTCCTTCCTTCTTTCCTTTCTTTCTCTTTCTTTCTTTCTTTTATTCTTTCCTTCTTTCTTCCTTCCTTCCTTCCTTCCTTCTTTCCTTCCTTTCTTTTTTTCTTTCTTTCTTTCTCTTCATTTTTAAAATTGTGATAAAATATACATAAAATAAAATTGATCATTTTGACCACTTTTAAGTGTACCGTTCTGTTGCATTAAGTACATTCACATTGTTGTGTAACAATCACTTTTTAAACATTTATAAATAAAACATCGTATTATCATCCCACCTGCTTATCGTATCTTTTTCACCTGAGCCACACACTAGGAAACAGATTAGGAACAGGGAGAAAGTTTTCAGGTAATTCTATAACCACATGATTTCAATTTCCCAACTGAAGTAAGTGATATAAGAACATTGATGGGCCTTGAAATTAACACACCATTGCTTGCCTTTACTTTTTTTTTTTTTTTTTTGACCTTTTTTGGTAAATTCGTGTGAATTCCACCACCCTATTCCAAAGCATGTTCCTTGGATTATCAGTTCTGAGGATGTTTGTAAGTGTTACCCAGAAAAGGAATATAGGATCAGATAAATTTGAACCCACTAGGTTAAACAGGTTTCCTTTCTGCAGGAGTTTCTTAGAACGTCTCATTTGCTGGTGTGCATTGTAACTCTAAGTCAGAGAGGTGACCTACAGGTTTTATAAAGATATTTAACCAATGAACTCTGATATTACTTGAGAGTATTTTAGGACTGTTTTGCAATGGAGTACATTTTGAAAAACATGAGAATTTAGTTCTACAAATCTGTCACTCTGATTTTTACAGTATCATTTGGTACTAAAAAATAAATAAATAAAAATAGAAAACATTTATTTTGATGTTTCTTCATCCTGAATCCTGCCATTACTTTTCACATCCACCCTCTGTCCTGAACTGCCCACCTGGTTCCCTCAAAACTCTATTATATCTTTCTGCCATTTGCTCACCCAATAGTTTTACTCTTGAAATTGTACTTCCCTTCAAAAGAGGCTATGACAGGAAATACACAAAAAAAGTGAGAGGAAGAAAAGAAATTCATCATCTAAGTCTTAAAAAAACAGAAAACCCAAAGCATACTGAAGGAAAGCCTTACAAGAGAGGTGGCTCAGGAGCTCTGTGTTGTGGCCAGGCAACAGGAAAGTTCTAATGAGGCCATCTCAGCAAGCCCTCTGCAGACTTTCCTCCCTGGGGTCAGCACTGGACACGCATTAGCAGGGAGGGATCGATCACTCTTCTATTATGTTCATTGCTGTGTTCATGTGGTCCCCCGCACCCACCCCAACCCACCACTACTTTAAAGGAAAAGTTGCCTTTCCAGACCCTAGGAGGAGGAGATCAGAGTGTTCAGTCCACGCTCTAACTAAAGAGGAGGATGAGGCCCAGACCCCACCCAGTGCCAACTGATAAGAGCATCAGCTACCACAAAAAACAATATTGAGCTGCTTAAGATCGCTGGCTTTTCTCTTAAATTTTGGTCTTCTGCAAAGTCAACACAGAACCACCAACACATGATAAGAATAACAAGATTTTGTGCATTTTTACCAATCTTTATTTACAGTATTCTCTATGGTAGACAGTAAGCCATTTAAACCCATTGGCATTGGGTAGGCTTCAGATTTATAAAGAAAATTCAAAGATATTTTGACGTGGGCACTGGGATCAGCAATCTCTTTAGCTAGAACTTCCAAAGCACGGTGCCTGCAAATGCCAAACTAGGCTTTCAGCAGTCTTGGACAATGGGGAAATTTCCTTCCTTAGACCATTATGGTGGTGGATGGTCAATAACTTAATTGTCTAAGACCACTGCAAGGTTCTGTGAAAGGCAGCACACTCGTAAGGGGTTGTTTGCCAAAAATGGGAACTCCCTGAGTTTAATTTTTTCCTCAGGTCTTCCAACCTCCCTGACTACAGCTAAAGAATGATGATTCGTTCCTACAGGGCTTTTGGATCTCTACCCATCCCAGTTTGGGGATCTCTTTCTGTCTATCTCTCTCTCTCTGTCAATCTCTCCATCTCTCTCTCTCCGTCAACCTCTCCATCTCTCTCTCTCCCTCAACCTTTCTCTTTCTGCCTCTCTCTCCTTGACTTAGTCCCTCTTTCCTATCCACTAACCACCCTCCCAGCATAATTCAACAAGAAGCATTCCAGTTTAGAGGGTAGAAGAAAAGGCATCTCTGTCCATATAGCCATCTATAAAGTCTGAAAAGTATTGTGATTAAGTCTATTGGGCGCCTCCTCCATTTCTGAGCCAATCACTATGGCTATGCAAGGGGGAGAGAGTGGTTAATGGCCCCCATCAAACTACTCCCAGCGGAAGTAGAGGCACCATAAAACAACGATATTACCAAAGGGGAGGTGGAGTGCTGGGCTGGGGGGAGGTGGGTGGAAAGCAAAGAAAGGCTTTATTAGTGCTCTGAATCCCAGCTGGAGACAAGTCTGAGAAAAGGTAGAAATTTCTCCTAGCACAGTAAAATCACAACGAATACAGGAGAACGAACAAGGGAGCATTCCACCCATTGTTGGGAAAATAGAGACTAGATACAGTTCTTACTCCCAGCCAAAAGTATCCAACAGAGAAATTAACCTGAGTTGACCAAGTCTGTTTTTCATCCAAGCTAAAATGTGTGGTGCATGTACACCCCCCCCCCACAGTTATCTTCAACTTACCCATTAGAGTCTCGGGATAAATGGTTTCTCCAGCATTTTATGGGTGCAGGATTCTTTATCTTAACAGTTTTGTTTTATCTCTTAGGCAATACTGTCACTCTCTTACTCTATTCTACATCTAGTAAAAAATAGACAAAAGGACAAATTTATTAGTCTTCGCTTCTCCTGGCAGATCTTCCCAGTGCCAGAAAAGATATTCCTGGCCTCCAAATCTCTAGAATACTAACTCCATACCATTCATAAGGTACTTAGCATATTTTGTATTGAATTCTAGCTAATTATTACATTTTTACATATCCTGTTTACAAAATTTTTGAAGAACATCTGCTAACAAGACACAGCAGTAATAGCTAATTTTGAGCAACCACTATGAGTCAAATCATCTGCTAATTCTGGGTGTGTAAACATATATTTATATATTTGTGTACCTGTGTATGTACGTATGTATATGTGTGTGTATTGCTTGAAATATACCTAAGAGACACATATGTCCCATTTTTAGATGAAAAACTCGTGGGTCCAAAGGTAGATTAACTTGTCCATGATCAACTACTGATAAGAGGCAGAGCTGAGATTTGAACCCCTATATGTGTTGCCCCAAAGCTCCTAGAATAGTTTGGAGGGGACACGATTAGAGAGAGACCAGTTAATGGCTACGGCTATAATCCAGGTGACAGAAGATAATGGCTTGGACTATGGTGATGCAGGGAACATGGAGAAAACTAAAGTGGATTTAAGGGTATTATAAGTTAGCATCGACAGGTCTTGATGTGAAAGTTGAGCTCTGCTCCATTCACCAGTGTTCCAACCTTTTGGAAGTGCTTAGAAAACACACCTTGGGTGAGAGGGTGAGAGCTGGGGAGGATGATGCTGTAAGACTGCTCTGAGTATTTAAACCTCTTCTGCTGAGGACCCCTCCCAAATCAGATAAGCCGGGAAAAGAAACTAGTAGGTCAGTGTCTTGGGCAGTCACTCTCTTAAGAGCACAAGGAAACTTACGAGAGGGAGAAAACTCTGGTAGTGCCATTCCTTCAGGGCTTAAATTGAAAGGCAGGGTATTGGGGAAGGAATCTCTGAGATTAAGCAATTAGTCACTTTGGGGTAATTAACCTGAGACAGAATAGAAGTTTCCCATCTCCACTAACTGTAACCCCAAGAAGACTTATGAGTCACTGGCCTGGCCCACCATGAATTTGGTACTCCCTCTCATATTTACCTGTTACTTTTCCATCCAGGTTGCCTATGAATATGTAGATAGTCTCAGTAAACTTCTAACCTTTCAAATGATGAATGCAAATTTAAACACAGATTATACTTATTGGAAGGCATTAATCATTTTAAACTGTATTAATGAATAACTAATTAAGGTTGGGTAAATCTTGCTAAATTTTCAAAATCAAATTTAACTTCTATATGACAATGATACTCAGTCACCCATTAAAGTGGTAGTAATTATCTGTTAGTCTACTGACATTCAGTACCGCAGAAAGGTTGTATGTTAACTGGCTTCTATTCTGGGGACCATTTCCAGATTAGAATTGGAAAAACAAAATAAAAGAATTTGAGTCATATATATACAGACTGGATTCAAGATTTACAGCAGCAATGTAAAATGAAATGTAGTTCCTTCCATAAATATTTTCCTCCTCCTTCCCTCTCGACCATACTTTTCTCCCTACCTTCTTCTCTCAGTCCTTCCTTTCTGTTTCTTCCTTTTTCTTTCTCTGTCTCTCTGTCCTTCTATTCTTCCATCCTCTTTTTTTTTCTTTTTAACATTTCCTTATGTTCTTTCCAAAATAATCCAGCAGAGGGCGAACGTTGTTTAAATTTTATAAACCTGGATGAAAGTGAGTTTAAGTAAACCCTGCCTTCCTCCTTCTTTGTGTAACAAATACAGGATTTTCACACTTTCCTGGGTCCTTAAATGTCCCCTCTTCTCTTGCAGTTCTCTCTAGTTAACAAACTCACGTAAACACACCAAGAAATGATGACCTCTTTTTTTTTTTCATTAACAACCTCTTTATTGTTTCTAAATAAAAATATGCTCCATGAGACATATTTTTAAAATGAGTTAAAGATGAAGTAATCCCCGTGTCTAATTTTGTGTCACCATAAAACTCCTTCCTCTAAATGTGTAAGTAAGCATCAAATAGTAAAGTTGGAAAATAGGAGTCATAAATTAATAGGAAACAAGGAGAGACAAAGCAGCACTAAAAAAGTAGTTGCATTAAAGCTTATAAAATTATGGCTCAATTTTAATCAGCATAATGTGGTTGCTTTGTATTTATGTCTGTGAGCAGTAGTTTTACCCTATGCAGAGAATGCTTCTGGGAGATACACTGTGGAATTACATGTGAAGTTGCCAGAAGCTTTGGTTCAACAAAATTCTCTTTCACTAATCCTCACATTAGAGAAGATATAGCATACCTTTAAGTTTCTTATTTTAAAAAAGAATTAAAAATTTTAACTAATTTTAATAGAAATCACCTTTAAGATTCAGTATTTAGTCTGCTAATATCTTGGAGGACTTTCTTCAATCCAACAATGCTTGTTCCTAGAGTTTTAGGAGTACTTTTTTCTGTTATTTGTCGGGTGGCTGGTTGTTTTGCCAGTTGATTTTAATTTAATGAGTGGTACACAAATACAATGTCTTAAATTTTTAACTAAAGAGAAGTAGGGGATGTAAGGTGAAAGTCATTCATTCATTGATTCATTCATTCAAACAACCACTACTGAGGTCCTACCTACTTGCCAAGGACAGCACCTGGTGATGGCCATCCTGCTAAGAAATGGAGACATGGACCCTCCCCTCATGGAGCTTTCAGTTTGGATGTTTTTCACTCTCCTCCCCGATTATCAATTTGATATAAATCCTTTCATACCATTTGATATCCATTGTTTTGCATATATATTTTGTTCAGCTTTACTGAGGTAACATCAACAAATAAAATTGTGACATATTTAAAGTATACATTGTGATGATTTATATGCATATTCCCTTTTGACTGTGTGTGTGTTTTCACATAAATGGGATTCAATTATTTATGTTGTCCTCTCCCTTGCTTTTTCCCTATTATCACTCTATTAATAAACTGTAGTATATAGAGCCTGACTGCATAATTATTAACCACTTCTTTGTATTATAAATTATGGATATGACACAACTTATTTTACTGTCCCCATATGGATAACCTGTAAGTATTCTCATATTTTTACTATTGAGAAGAATGTGGTAAAGAACATTCTCCCTCCCAGTATGTCTTCTACCTTCCAGCTCACTCCGTGTAGAGGACCCCAACATCAACACTTCTGTAGACCCCATGGGGACTTATAATCCTTCCATTTGGTGACCTGAAATCCACTCCTTCCCCCATAGTCACCTATTAAAATCACTCTTCTGCGTAAATCCTCACCCGTACCTCTTTACTCATTCGCCAACCCTGGGTAACTCCAAATGTCTCCCTACCCTCTGCCTGTGTCTGTGTAGCTGAACGTATTTGGAGAAGAATCACAACCAGCTGATCAGTCTCACTTGAAATCCACGAAGTCACACCTCAGGTCTTTCAGGCTCCATGGCTGTGACACTGTGTTTCCTAGTCATTCCCCTCTCCAGGTCTCCTAGATGACTATTTCACACTTCCTTCTCTCTTTGCAAATCCCCAACATCCCTCTCCCTAACTGAGATATTGAAGCAGTCAGAAAAACACTAGAAAACTCCAGCCTCTGTATCAACCCACCTCAGAAGGTCTATACCCATATATTCTTTCTTACCTGCAGTTTCTACTGTTCTCTCTTCTTCCACCAAAATCCAGCCCCTCTTTTTGTCCTCTGGATTCTAAAATGTACTTTTCTCTATTTCTCAAACACTCCACACTTGTTCCTGCCTCACAGCCTTGGTGTCAGATATTACCTTACGAAGAAATCTCTTTTTTTCCAGATTACCATATTGTTCCCTGCTCACCTCGTTCACAGGCATAACCTCACTACCCACTTCATATTTTGCTGTCCCCACAAAAGCAAACCTGATGTCCATTAGCTTGCATGACATTTGCCATTAACACTATCCTCCTACAAACTAGCATTTCATTCCATTTTTTTAATTATACATATTGTACATCACCCCACCCTAGAAAGTAAGCTCAGTGATGACAAGAGTTATTTGTTTTGTTTTGTCTTTTATTCTCTGATCTATATTGCCAGTTTCTAACACAGATCATGGACACTCTAGATGCTCTATAATATTGGCTGAATGAATAAATTAATATTTATAGGTACTCGTGTTTAAAAATTTGTCTAAAAGGGATCCTTACCAGTGTAATTGCTGGATCTGCTGGCATCGCCACATAAAATCTGATAGTTTCTATGAAATTCTCCTCTAAAATGGTTAGGCCAATTTACAGGCCTATAAATAGTATGAAACTATGTGTTTTTCCACAATTTAATAAACAGTTTACATAACTAAATTTGAATAATTTTTGCCAATCTAATAACCCAAACAAATCTTAATTCGTTTTGAGTTGCATTTCCTATATTACGTGTTGGGTTGAGCATATTTTCCTATCTTTGCTGGTGACTTGTATTTCTTAACGAGTAGCCTTATTTTCTAGGCAGTCTTTAAGAATTCCAGATTTACCCTTCTGTCTGTTATATATGCTATAAATGTAACGAGTATTTAAATAAACAGGACTCTTAAGAGTTAATTCTGAAGCAACCATTTTCACTCCTGCTTTCTCTTTACATTTATTTAAATGAAACTTGTTCTTCCCCAGCCGCTGGGTGAAAAACTGGGTAACTTCATTTCTAATCACTTTTAGGTAATACAAATAGCATAGGCTTAGAGAGTAAAGTATACAAATAGTATGCAAATAGTACAGATTTAGAAAATACAAACAGTATATACATAATATGGAAATAGTACAGATTTAGAAAGTGCACTTTTTCATCTGATCATCAAAACTCCAAAATTGGTTTAAAATTGGAGCCTATCTGCTCTCAGTTTGAGCTCTAGAGGGAAGCCTCCAGCTAGGAAAGGGGATGTGGCTGGATTTTTCATTCTTTCTTATATTCTCCCAGCCTTACTAACTTTAGTTTCTGGCCCTTGTGGGTTGGGAGAGGATATTGGAGAGAGGAGGAAGGGAGTTAAGGGGGGCAAGGATTTGCAGAAAGCCCTTAATTGATAGATACTACCATAAGATGAGATGGAGTTTTCTCAGCTTGGCAGATAATTAAAACAGACTCTCACATGGGGCTTGCATGCGTTCTGTTGAGCTCTCTCATCATTTGACCTGTGTGAATGCCTGGGAATCCTGCAGTAACTCAGCTCCAGTTCCTCTCCACTAAGGTTTGATTGACCTTTGTGGATAGGTCGTAAAACGACATCACTCAGTCTATTTCCAGAATATGACCCACATCCTGATCTCTCATGGGCCGGACACGTTCTGGGAGAACAGCGACTTCTGAGACAGCTCACAAGCCCACCTCTCAACCTTGACATTTCTCAGGTGGGAATCAGGCACAATGGTCACTTCTAAATGCAGTGGACACTTTGCAGGTTCTCCTCGTGAGCCACCAGTCTTCTCAGTGGTCTTGAAATGTGCATTTTCTCACCAAGGAGAACACAGTAGGATCTCTCAGCACTGCAACAGTTCACTTCAGACATCGTCTGTTCACATACTTCTGTCCCATCCCCATGGCCACCCCCAGATCCTTACATGAAACAGGTGAGGAGATTAAGAGTTGTGTAACTGGCATTCAGATATAGCCATTAAAAACGTTCATCCTGGGCTTCCTTGGTGGCACAGTGGTTAAGAATCAGCCTGCCAAGACAGGGGAAATGGGTTTGAGCCCTGGTCTGGGAAGATCCCACATGCTGCGGAGCAACTAAGCCAGTGCACCACAACTACTGAGCCTGCGCTCTAGAGCCTGTGACCCACAACTACTGAGCCCGCGTGCCACAACTACTGGAGCTCATGTGCCACAACTACTGAAGCCCGCGTGCCTAGAGCTCGCGCACCGAAACTAAGAGTAGCCCCCACTTGCAGCAACTAGAGAAAGCCCGCGTGCAGAAACAAAGACCCAACACAGCAAAAAATAAAATTAAAAAAAAAAAAAAAAGAAGTTCATCCTGGCCCGATACCTCAGTTTTTGTTTTGTTTTGTTTTTGTTTTTGTTTTTTTTAAATTCTGTTCCTTTAGCAGCTCTTGCTTTAAATTTATTTATTTATTTATTTATTTATTTATTTTTGGTTGTGTTGGGTCTTCATTTCTGTGCGAGGGCTTTCTCTAGTTGCGGCAAACAGGGGCCACTCCTCATCGCGGTGCGCGGGCCTCTCACTATCGCGGCCTCTTGTTGCGGAGCACAGGCTCCAGACGCGCAGGCTCAGTAGTTGTGGCTCACGGGCCCAGTTGCTCCGCGGCATGTGGATCTTCCCAGACCAGGGCTCGAATCCGTGCCCCCTGCATTGGCAGGCAGATTCTCAACCACTGCACCACCAGGGAAGCCCGATACCTCAGTTTTGAATGTCTGTTGTATCTTGGTGTTGTGGTTGAACCTCCAACTTAATAGCATGCTACACAAATATTATCTTGCTAACATGTGACTTGTCTTTTTGATGTATTTTTGGCCCATGACATCTTCAAATTCTTACACAATTAAACTTTCCAATATTTTCCCTGGGGTGAGAATCTTGTTCAAGAACACCATGCCTAACTCAAGATAATAAAATATCCCTCTCTATTTCTTTCTAAACCTTTTATTGATTAGTCTATTTGTAGATAAATATTGACTCCATCTGTGATTTATTTTGATATATTTTGTAATATAGGTCATCTAATTTTATTTTTTCCTAAATGAAAGCCAACTGGTGTCGAAATGGCTGTGCTTTTCCCACTAATGTGAAATGCCATCTTTATCATATATGTAATTCCTGAGTAGGATTCAAATCTGATGAAGCAGGTATTTTTTTTTTTTTTTAGTAAGTGGTGGGCATTCTATATTTAAAAAGGCCATATAATTTAATTACTGATCTGAGCAACACGTTTATTTTACATGTTTCCATAAATTCTACTGAACAGTCAGTAGTCATTACTGCAAGTACCTTAACCATTCTCTGGCTTTGTTACGAGCTTAAAAATAAAAATTAGATAATATAGACCGAGGCCTTTGTCAAACTATAAAACCATATAAAAATTTATACACTATTCCTTTTGATCTTCTTTTATTTTAAGAATATACTTAAAAAAATCTTTAGAAAACCTACAAATGGGAGAAAATATTTGCAAACAATATCACTGACAAGGGATTAATTTCCAAAAAATACAAACAGCTTATACAGCTCAATATCAAAAAAATCAAACAACCCATTCAAAAAATGGGCAGAAGACCTAAAGAGATATTTCTCCAAAGAAGAAATACAGATGGCTAACAGGCACATGAAAAGATGCTTAATATTGCTAATTATCAGAGAAATGCAAATCAAAACTACAATGAGGTATCATCTCACACCAGTCAGAATGGCCATCATCAAAAAGTCTACAAATAATGAATACTAGAGACAGTATGGAGAAAAGAGAACCCTCCTACACTATTGGTGGGAATGTAAATTGGTGCACCCACTATGGAAAACAGTAGGGATGTTCCTTAAAAAACTAATAAAGAGTTACCACATGATCCAGAGATCCCAATCCTGGGTGTATATTTGGGAAAGATAAAATCTCTAATTCAAAAAGGTGCATGCACTCCAATGTAAATAGCCGCACCATTTACAATAGCCAAGACATGGAAGCAACCTAAGTGTCCACTAACAGATGAATGGATGAAGAAGATGTGATTTTCATGATAAAATATATGAATTGTTGTAATTTCATAAAATAATTAGGTTGAAAAATATGGACAGCACTCAAAATTGATTTACAAGAAAATTTCTACTCTTTGTATCTTCAAGTTACACAAAAAAGAAATACCTTAGCACTGGAATTCAATTTGGAAACAAAATGGAAAAGCAAAATAAAATTGAAAAATAACAGTCAATAGACTTTTTTTTCCCCCCAGTATGCATATTTCCCAAAAGTACCACTTGGGGAACTATGTAATTTCAAAACTGTTTTCCAGAGGGAGAGACTGATATTTTTGCCTTCCACGTTGGTGAAACTACTATTAGTTTTATGGGTTACTGTAAAGTGGTGGGCACTCAAAATTAACAAATGGATATGGGCTTCTAGTTTGGACATTCCCTCCTGAAATTTAATCTAATTTGCACCAAATAAATGCCTTAATGAGAGAAAAAAGATGTGACTATACACACACACACACACACACACACACACATACATACACACACACACACACACACACACACACACAATGGAATATTACTCAGCCATAAAAAAGAATGAAATAATGCCATTTGCAGCAACATGGATGAACTAGAGATTATCATACTAAGTGAAATAAGTCAGAAAGAGAAAGACAAATATCATATATCATCTATATGTGGAATTGTAAAAAATAACGATACAAATGAACTTATTTACAAAACAGAAATAGACTCGCAGACATAGAAAACAAACTTACGGTTACCAAAAGGGAAAGCGGGGGGAGGGATAAATTAGGAATTTGGGATTAACACATATACACTACTATATATATAACAGATAAACAACAAGGACCTACTGTATAGCACAGGAAACTATATTCAGTATCTTGTAATAACCTATAATGGAAAAGAATCTTAAAAAGTATCTATCTATCTATCTATCTATCTATCTATCTATCTAACTGAATCACTTTGCTGTATACCTGAAACATTGTAAATCAACTATATTTCAATAAAAAAAAAATTCTGAGTGAGCTGTCATTGCAAAACATAGCCCCAATTAAACAAGTCTCACATCCATTTCCAAGCATTATACTCAATAAGATAAAAATGATCCATTACAAATTGTTTATTTTAAAATTAGTTTTATGCAAGAGAATTATGTATGACTTACTATTTCATTCCAAAATATTACATAGTTTAATGATGTCAATTCTGTACTTCTTTGACATTATATCTACATTTGGTTTGAAAGAGCAAAAGAGAATAAAAACTGATTTCAACAAATTTGTCTCAAATTCAGCTGAGTCTGCTGAGTTGTGATAATGGAATGACATGATGAAATGACACAAATATTGTTGTAGCTGCAATAAATAGGATCGTGTTTTCCCTTGAGGAGGAAAAAACAGAGGCTAGCAATATAAGAAAATTTTATTTTTGTCAGTTTCATTCTGCAGGTAGCTTTTATATGTTTTTATGCTTTAAAATATGATGCACAATGAATGCACTGAGCAGCTCTTATCGAGTCTAACAGTTAAAAAATAAAATAGCACCAACTTCCTTTTGGGAAACTACTATAAAGAGAGCTATCTTTAGATTAAAAAAATAATGAGAATAATGCACAGTATGCTGTCAACTGCACATTTGTCTAATAACCAATCCTTCTAAGGATGAAGAGTTAACTAAAAATCACCTAGCAATCTGTTACCTAGAAGTTTGAGGTCAGGCTTGGAGTATAAAAACTGGAAAGTTCCTTTACCATACACTTGAATTATCATGTGGTTTCAGGAGGAACATATTTGACCATTGACTGCATATCTTTCAAAGGAAACACAAGAGAGATTTAGGAAAGACTTATGGTCAGACAGGAGCCAAATCTAGTTCTTCAACGATCTCATTTAAATGAAGGTGAAAATGCAGTGTTCAAGAGACACTGGTTTGATGATTAGAGGAAGGAGGGGAAGAGAGGGGTAAAAATAGTATGCAGACAAATAAATTCCAAATTTGATATATACTTAAATCTGACATGCTTTAATAAACAAAGAAAATTCCTTATTACTTCTTTTTTTTCTGAAATGAAATAAAAGCCCATCAAGTCATATCCAGCCTCTTCTTAGACGGAATCAGAGGAGAAACTTGTGCCTGAAAGAACCTTTGGATTCACTCTTGAAGGTGTTCCGTAGGTTATCAGACCTCTACACACACAGAGCAGCTATCTGCTCTCTCTGCCCTTCTGACTACTGTGTTCCAGCCAACCAGATAGCTGCCTCTGGCCTTCCTGTCAAGTCAAACTCATGGATTTGATTTGTGTTGGTCCTGCTGCCTCAGACGTCTTGCAGTAACTTATAGGAAGCATGCAGGCCAGAGGCTGGTGTAAAAGCTGCAATCGTGGGACTTCCCTGGTGGTACAGTGGTAAAGAATCCGCCTTCCAATGCAGGGGGCGCAGGTTTGATCCCTGGCCAGGGAACTAAGATCCCACATACTGTGGGGCAACTAAGCCCACATGCCACAACTACTGAGCCCACATGCCCTGGAGCCTGCACATGCGCCACAACTAGAGAGAGAAAACCTGCAAGCCACAACTAGAGAGAAGTGCGCAACCACAACTAGAAAGAAGCCCACGCACCGCAATGAAAGATCCCACATGCTGCAACTAAGACCCAATGCAGCCAAAAAAATAATAATAATGATAGATAAATAAATAAGGAAAAAAATTTTTTTAAAGCTGTAATCATAAGAGAGGTGTACCAATAATATTTATTGTGCATTTAATAAATGCCAATGATTGTCCTAAGCACGCTGTGTGAGTCATTTCACATAACCTTACAACACCTTATGAAGTAAGCATTATTATTACTGCCACTTTTTGAAAGTGGGATACAGCCCAATGTGTCACAACTTGTAAGGGACAGAATAAGTAAGACAGCCTGGCCCCTTGTTCTGAAACCCTGAGTTCTCCTGTTTCTCCCATGTCCTTGGGAACTAGAATGCAACAGGGATGCTACATCCCACCTCTGCATTGTTTGGGTCAAAGGACAAAGAGGCCCAGGACAAAAAGTAGGTAGTTAAATGCTACTCTCTGAAGGTTAGGACGAAGGTAAGAGTAATTATGATCCCCAGCTTGCTGAATGAAGATAGAGGTAGGTGAGTAGGGTAGAAACTACTTGAGCAGTCCAGCAAAGTTAACCAAATGACTTCATCCCTCATGCCTTCAGCCATATTACAGTGCAGGTATACTTCATAAAATTCACAGACTATAAGTTATCTTTTCAGAGTCCCTAAAATTTCAGAGGCACATCCATTTTCACAACAAAGGCTCAGAATCTGAGTTGAAGAATGATGGAGACTGAATTGGCACCAAATTCAAGACAGATTTGCAATTTTTCAGTATCCACCTAAATTGAGAAAATATTTGGAGTAATGTTTTACAGCATTCTGGGGAAAAAACAAAACAAAACAAGAGAAACAGAATAAAAAGATCTGAAAACCGACTTTTTCTAAAATCTTACTTTGGAAATTTTGACTAGTGATTCAGCTAGAAAGGCAGAATTTGCCTGAACCTGTAAGTTCTACTGAGGTAAGACAGAACTTCACCATTGGGATTCATTCATTCATTCAACATACATTTCTTGAGGAACCCAGCACCAGGCCCTTTTCTAGGTGCTAGGAATAAAATTGTGAACAGGACATAAATTTTCCGGTTTTGCAAGGTTATATTATAGTAGGAGAGACAGGTAATAAACAAGTAAATGATGAAAAAAAATATCATATGGTGGTATATTATAAGATAGATAACAATAAATGCAAAGCATTGGTAGATAATAGTTGGGAACTTATTTGAGTGATGAAAGGCAAGTCTATCTGAGTAGGTGGCATTAAACTGAGCCTTGAATAAGAAGATGGAATTAGTCCTGGGGAGCTCTGGAAGAAGGGTGTTCCAGGAAAAGAAAAGCTCTTGTTCAAATGATCCGAGGTGAAGAATCAGACGGCAAGTGTGATGGGAGTTAAATGAGGGAGGGGTGTGGTGCAAGAGATGAAGCTGAGGAACAGGCAGGGCCAGACTACACTTTAGCACATTAAAGTTCAGAGTCAATATTTGCGTTTGATTTTAAGTACAATTGAAAACGAATGGAAGACTGTAAATAGTGATCATATATTTTTCTACATCAGCATATTTTTAGGAAAGAAAGGTATTTTTCCTAATTAATGTATCAGGAAAACAGATATAAATTGGAACCATCCTAAGCAAATTGGGACATATGTTCACGCTAGTTGTAAAGAGGTGAGCTATGATCTGATTACAATGTTTAAGGATTACTCTGAATGCTGAGCGGTCAATGGATTTTGGAGGAGTAGGAATGGAAGGAGGGAGAAACATTAACAGGCTTTTTCATTAGCCTAGAAGTGAAAGAGTGGTAGCTTTAATGAGTGTGGCAGTAGTGAAGATTTTATTTCACTAAACAAACACATAAGTGCGGACAATGAGTGATTTACTTGGATGCAGAGGCAACAGAATTTGCTAACAGGGAACATAAAGCTTTTTTTTTTTTTTTGGTATTGATTTTATTTTTTTAACGTTTCTGTTGGAGTGTAATTACTTTACAGTGTTCTGTTAGTTTCTGCTGTAAAACAAAATGAATCAGCTATATGCATACGTATATCCCCATATCCCCTCCCTCTTGCATCTCCCTCCCACCCTCCTTATCCCACCCCTCTAGGTTGTCGCAAAGCTCTTGAGCTGATCTCCCTGTGCCATGCAACTTCTTCCCACTAGCTATCTATTTTATATTTGGTAGTGTATATATGTCAGAGCTATTCTCTCACTTCATCCCAGCTTAACCTTCCCCCTCCCCGTGTCCTCAAGCCCATTCTCTATGTCTGTGCCTTTATTCCTGTCCTGCCCCTAGGTTCATCAGAACCTTTTTTTTTTTTTTTTTAGATTCCATATATATGTGTTAGCATACAGTATTTGTTTTTCTCTTTCTGACTTACTTCACTTTGTATGACAGACTCTAGGTCCGTCCACCTCACTACAAATAACTCAGTTTCGTTTCTTTTTATGGCTGAGCAATATTCCATTGTATATATGTGCCACATCTTCTTTATCCATTCATCTGTCGATGGACACCTAGGTTGCTTCCATGTCCTGGCTATTGTAAATAGTGCTACAATGAACATTATGGTACATGACTCTTTTTGAATTATGGTTTTCTCAGGGTATATGCCTAGTAGTGGGATTGCTGGGTCGTATGGGTGTTCTATCCTTAGTTTTTTAAGGAACCGCCATACTGTTCTCCATAGTGGCTGTATCAATTCACATTCCCACCAACAGTGCAAGAGGGTTCCCTTTTCTCCACACCCTCTCCAGCATTTATTGTTTGCAGATTTTTTTGATGATGGCCATTCTGACCAGTGTGAGGTGATACCTCATTGTAGTTTTGATTTGCATTTCTCTAATGATTAGTGATGTTGAGCATCTTTTCATGTGTTTGTTGGCAATCTGTATATCTTCATTGGAGAAATGTCTATTTAGGTCTGCCCATTTTTGGATTGGGCTGTTTGTTTTTTTGATACTGAGCTGCATGAGCTGCTTGTAAATTTTGGAGGTTAATCCTTTCTCAGTTGCTTCATTTGCAAATATTTTCTCCATTCTGAGTGCTGTCTTTTCGTCTTGTTTATGGTTTCCTTTGCTGTGCAAAAGCTTTTAAGTTTCATTAGGTCCCATTTGTTTATTTTTGTTTTTATTTCTATTTCTCTAGGAGCTGGGTCAAAAAGGATCTTGCTATGATTTATGTCATAGAGTGTTCTGCCTATGTTTTCCTCTAAGAGTTTGATAGTGTCTGGCCTTACATTTAGGTCTTTAGAGTTTATTTTTGTGTATGGTGTTAGGGAGTGTTCTAATTTCATTCTTTTATATGTAGCTGTCCAGTTTTCCCAGCACCACTTATTGAAGAGGCTATCTTTTCTCCACTGTATATGCTTGCCTCCTTTATCAAAGATAAGGTGACCATATGTGTGTGGGTTTATCTCTGGGCTTTCTATCCTGTTCCATTGATCTATATTTCTGTTTTTGTGCCAGTACCATCCTGTCTTGATTACTGTAGCTTTGTAGTATAGTCTGAATTGAGGGAGCCTGATTCCTCCAGCCCCGTTTTTCTTTCTCAAGATTGCTTTGGCTATTCGGGGTCTTTCGTGTTTCCATACAAATTGTGCAACTTTTTGTTCTAGTTCTTTGAAAAATGCCATTGGTAGTTTCATAGGGATTGCACTGAATCTGTAGATTGCTTTGGGTAGTAGAGTCATTTTTACAATGTTGATTCTTCCTAACCAAGAATATAGTATATCTCTCCATCTGTTTGTATAATCTTTAATTTCTTTCATCAGTGTTGTATAGTTTTCTGCATAGAGGTCTTTTGTCTCCTTAGGTAGGTTTACTCCTAGGTATTTTTTTGTTGCAGAGGTAAATGGGAGTGCTTCCTTAATTTCTCTTTCAGATTTTTCATCATTAGTGTATAGGAATGGAAGGGATTTCTTTTTTTTTTTTTTTAATTTATTTATTTATTTATTTATGGCTGTGTTGGGTCTTCGTTTCTGTGTGAGGGCTTTCTCTAGTTGCGGCAAGTGGGGGCCACTCTTCATCGCGGTGCGCGGGCCTCTCATTATCGCGGCCTCTCTTGTTGTGGAGCACAGGCTCCAGACGCGCAGGCTCAGCAATCGTGGCTCACGGGCCCAGTTGCTCCGCGGTCACGTGGGATCTTCCCAGACCAGGGCTCGAACCCGTGTCCCCTGCATTGGCAGGCGGATTCTCAACCACTGCGCCACCAGGGAAGCCCTGGAAGGGATTCCTGTGCATTAATTTTGTATCCTGCTACTCTACCAAATTCATTGATTAGCTCTAGTAGTTTTCTGGTAGCATCTTTACGGTTCTCTATGTATAGTATCATATCATCTGCAAACAGTGACAATTTTACTTCTTCTTTTCCGATTTGGATTCCTTTTATTTCTTTTTCTTCTCTGATTGCTCTGGCTAAAAAATTCAAAACAGTGTTGAATAACAGTGGTGAGAGTGGGCAACCTTGTCTTGTTCCTGATCTTAGAGGAAATGGTTTCAGTTTTTCACCATTGAGAACGATGTTGGCTGTGGGTTTGTCATATAAATGGCCTTTTTTATGTTGAGGTAGGTTCCCTCTATGCCTACTTTCTGGAGAGTTTTTATCATAAATGGGTGTTTAATTTTGTCAAAAGCTTTTTCTGCATCTATTGAGATGATCATATGGTTTTTATCCTTCAGTTTATTAATATGGTGTATCACATTGATTGATTTGCATATATTGAAGAATCCTTGCATTCTGGGATAAACCCCACTTGATCATGGTGTATGATCCTTTTAATGTGCTGTTGGATTCTGTTTGCTAGTATTTTGTTGAGGATTTTTGCATCTATGTTCATCAGAGATATTGGCTTGTAGTTTTCTTTTTTTGTGACATCTTTGTCTGGTTTTGGTATCAGGGTGATGGTGGCCTCGTAGAATGAGTTGGGGAGTGTTCCTCCCTCTGCTATATTTTGGAAGAGTTTGAGAAGGATAGGTGTTAGCTCTTCTCTAAATGTTTGATAGAATTTGCCTGTGAAGCCATCTGGTCCTGGGCTTTTGTTTGTTGGAAGATTTTTAATCACAGTTTCAATTTCAGTGCTTGTGATTGGTCTGTTCATATTTTCTATTTCTTCCTGGTTCAGTCTCAAAAGATTGCACTTTTCTAAGAATTTGTCCATTTCTTCCAGGTTGTCCATTTTATTGGCATATAGTTGCTTGTAGTAATCGCTCATACTCCTTTGTATTTCTGTTGTGTCAGTTGTTACTTCTCCTTTTTCATTTCTAATTCTGTTGATTTGAGTCTTCTCCCTTTATTTCCTGATGAGTCTGGCTAATGGTTTATCAATTTTTTTTTATCTTCTCAAAGAACCAGCCTTTAGTTTTATTGATCTTTGCTATTGTTTCCTTCATTTCTTTTTCATTTATTTCTGATCTGATCTTTATGATTTCTTTCCTTCTGCTAACTTTGGGATTTTTTTGTTCTTCTTTCTCTAATTACTTTAGGTGTAAGGCTACGTTGTTTATTTGAGATGTTTCTTGGTTCTTGAGGTAGGACGGTATTGCTGTAATCTTCCCTCTTAGAACTGCTTTTCCTGCATCCCATAGGTGTGGGGCCATCCTGTTTTCATTGTTATTTGTTTCTAGATATTTTTTGATTTCCTCTTTTATTTCTTCAGTAATCTCTTGGTTATTTAGTAGCATATTGTTTAACCTCCATGTGTTTCTATTTTTTAGTTTTTTTTTTCCTGTAACTGATATCTAGTCTCATAGCATTGTGGTTGGAAAAGATACTTGATATGATTTCAATTTTCTTAAATTTACCAAGGCTTGATTTGTGACCCAAGATATGATCTATCCTGGAGAATGTTCCATGAGCACTTGAGAGGAAAGTGTATTCTGTTGTTTTTGGATGGAATGTACTTTAAATATGAATTAAGTCCATCTTGTTTAATGTATCATTTAAAGCTTGTGTTTCCTTATTTATTTTCATTTTGGATGATCTGTCCATTGGTGATAGTGGGGTGTTAAAGTCCCCTACTATGATTCTGTTACTGTCGATTTCCCCTTTTATGGCTGTTAGCATTTGCCTTATGTATTGAGGTGCTCCTATGTTGGATGCATAAATATTTACCATTGTTATATCTTCTTCTTGGATTGATCCCTTGATCATTATGTAGTGTTTTTCTGTGTCTCCTGTAATAGTCTTTACTTTAAAGTTTCTTTTGTCTGGTATGAGAATTGCTACTGCAGCTTTTTTTGATTTCCATTTGCATAGAATATCTTTTTCCACCACCTCCCCCCCCCCCACTTTCAGTCTGTATGTGTCCCTAGGTCTGAAGTGGGTCTCTTGTAGACAGCATATATATGGGTCTTGTTTTTGTATCCATTCAGCCAGTCTATGTCTTTTGGTTGGAGCATTTAATCCATTTACATGTAAGGTAATTATCGATACGTATGTTCCTATTACCATTTTCTTAATTGTTTTGGGTTTGTTTTTGTACGTCTTTTCCTTCTCTTGTGTTTCCTGCCTAGAAAAGTTCCTTTAGCATTTGTAAAGCTGATTTGGTGGTGCTGAATTCTCTTAACTTTTGCTTATCTGTAAAGGTTTTAATTTCTCCATCAGATCTGAACGAGAGCCTTGCTGGGTAGAGGAATCTTAGTTGTAGGTTTTTCCCTTTCATCACTTTAAATATGTCCTGCCACTCCCTTCTGGCTTTCAGAGTTTCTGCTGTAAGATCAGCTGTTAACCTTATGGGGATTCCCATATATGTTATTTGTTGCTTTTCCCTTGCTGCTTTTAATATTTTTTCTTTGTATTTAATTTTTGATAGTTTGATTAATATGTGTCTCGGAGTGTTTCTCTTTGGGTTTATCCTGTATGGTATTCTCTGTGTTTCCTGGACTTGACTGACTATTTCTTTTCGCATGTTAGGGGAGTTTTCGACTATATTCTCTTCAAATATTTTCTCAGACCCTTTCTTTTTCTCTTCTTCTTCTGGGACCCCTATAGTTCGAATGTTGGTGCATTTAATGTTGTCCCAGAGGTCTCTGAGACTGTCCTCAATTCTTTTCATTCTTTTTTCTTTATTCTGCTCTCTGGGAGTTATTTCCACCATTTTATCTTCCAGCTCACATATCAGTTCTTCTGCCTCAGTTATTCTGTTATTGATTCCTTCTAGAGTATTTTTAATTTCAGTAATTGTGTTGTTCATCACTCTTTCTTTTGCTCTTTACTTCTTCTAGATCCTTGTTACATGTTTCTTGTATTTTCTCCATTCTGTTTCTGAGATTTGGGATCATCTTTACTATCATTACTCTAAATTGTTTTTCAGGTAGGTTGCCTATTTCATCTTCATTTATTTGGTCTTGTAGGTTTTCACCTTGCTCCTTCATCTGTAACGTATCCTCTTGTCATTTCATTTTTTTTCTTTGATGGGTGGTGCTGTGTCCCTGTCTTACTGGTTGTTTTGCCTGAGACGTCCAGCACTGGAGTTTGCAGGCAGTTGGATAGAGCTGGCTCTTGGTGCTGAGATGAGGACCTCCAGGATGCCTCACTCTGATTGATATTCCCTGGGTCTGAGGTTCTCTGTCAGTCCAGTAGTTTGGACTCAGATCTCCCACAACAGGAGCTCAGGCCCGACCTCCAGCCTGGGAACCAAGATCCCGCAAGCGTCCGGTCACTGGGGGTTCCTCCCATCCCCTTAGGTGCCCGTGGTCCCCCACCGGTGCCTGGTAGGTGCCCTAGTTGTGAGGAGACGCGAATTCCACGTCCTCCTAGTATGCCATCTTGACTCCACCCCTCGAGAATATTTTTTGAAGCTTAAAAAAATTGGTCCTATAGTTATTAGAGCTGGTGAACAACACGAATGTTGTGTTGGACCTGATGCTTTTTTCCAGACATTCACAGCAGCGTCACCACCAACCCTTCATGATGGAGAGCCTTTAACTGTGTGGGTGACATGGTGATGAATGAAGAATTGTTCAGAAATTCGAGCAGAAAGCTTTTAGCCAGGAGGGCTGATGGACAGAGAGGAAAGAACAATGACTTTTAGTTTTCTGGCTTTAGCAATTAGGTGGATGCAACTGGGTTAAGGGAGCATCCTGGGCAAGAAGGGAATGAGAGTTCTATTTTGTTCATGGTAAGTTAATGATGCCTATTCAACATCTAACTGAAGATGTCAGGAAGCCAGCTGGGATATGACTTTTAAATTCAGTGGAAGACATGGTTAAAGGTATATATTTGAGAGTCATCAATCTATAGATAATATTATTGCAGTTGCCTGATCTTTGCTTTCTTAACCTTTACTGATCTTCAGGATCCATAAACAAGTTAAAAAAGTCAAGGTCATATTTAGTACATAGTTTCTCAGAGTCTGGCCCTCCAGTCAAATCAGAAACAAACTTGGTGTTTGCATATAATTCAGCTTTTGATGTCCCAATGCTAGAGACCTTTATTTGACATGGCACACAGTAGGGCCAAGGAATCTGCATTGTGAACAAACTCTCCAGGGATTCAAATGCTCACTAAGGTTATGAAGCACTGCCTGGCATCATTGCCGTGGCATCATATGAGTAGTCAAAGAGGCAGAGAGAAGCAGGCAATTATGCTGCTTGTGTTGGCAGAGTTTTTGATGATGGCGGTGGGGTCGGGGTGGAGGAATATCGTTGTATCTTTTATTAGTGTCTTAATTTTGTCATTATTATCACTGCTGTTTATTTTAAGCCCTTGCAATGTTACTTGGACTCTATTTTGTTTTACCTTAATGCAGTGTAATACAGTGGCTCTCAAAGTTGGCAGACTGAGGAATCACTGTACATGGACTTAATGATCAATTTGGATTCAACGGTTATGCTCAGAATCTTTAACTACCTCACATACTCCCAAAACTTTAATTCCCGAGATGATTCAGCACAAATTCCTGCTCTGAGTTTCCACATGAGGGCTTCCAATCACTTGATGTGTAAGTCCCTATTATTTGGATATGTTCATGTATAGTGTTTGATTTACATTACATTACAGCCCCATCTGTTTGTTCTCTTTTTATGTTTAAAGAAAGAGACTAATGAGAGTAAACAGCTGGGTTCTACATTCACTTTCTGAAAATTAAAAAAATATCAAATTTTATTTGGTTTCATGGGAAACTTATTATAGTCTCAACAAAAGAAGCTCTCTTCCTATTAATCTTTAAGTATATTTTCCCAAAATGTGCAGATGTGAAAAAGATCCTCTCAGATGAAAATATTTTTCAGCATTTCAAAATAAGCTGCTACTCACTGTTAGCTTTATGGATTGCAACAGTTTTCCAGTTCTAAATATAATAATTCTGAGAGTATGGTAAACCTGAACAGATTATCTAAAGGAAAAAGATAGATGTAAAGCTGAAAATAAACTACTTAATATAAGTGGAAAATTACACTTGACTACTATTATTAATTCATTCTATTTTTAGGCTCTCTATAATTTTAAAAGCTCATACATATCCGTTACTTATTTTTCTTATAGCAGCTCTGTAAAGTAGCTAAGAAGGTAATTATCATTCCTACTTTATAACCAAAGCCCTAGGAAAATAAGTGACTTGCCAGTAAGTGCTGGATATAGGGCTTAAACTCAAGCTTTTTTACTCTAAGCCTGGGGTGTCATCCAAAATACCTGGGTGACCTTGTCAAAATAAATGTGACCATTCTTTTAACTGACATTTTGAATCAGAATTTTCCCGTTTGCCAGCTGTTTGCGAAGTGCTTGTAAACAGCCTTATAAGAGCCTTCCTGAGTGTATCAACCTCTTTTTCAATAAAATAGAAAGTATAGTTTTCATGACACTTTTGATGCAAGAAACCCACCTCCAACTAGCTTAAGCAGGAAGAGGAGTGTATGTCAGGGGAAGGGGGAATTTATTATCTTACATGAATGAAAACTCAAGGAATAGAAAATTTCTAGGTAAAGCTGGATCCAGGATTACAAACAATGCCATCCAGACCAGGTCCCTCTCCAGTGCTTCGCTCTGTTCTACCAGATGCTGGGGTTCGGATATATCCTTTCATAATGGTCTCTGGGAGCTTCAGGCTTCATCTTCAAATCTCCATGTCAAGGAGAGATGTCTCCTCAGTCCATGGTGTCCCAGCAAAGTTCTAGGTTTACCTTGGGTTGATGGAATCAATGGTCTAGGGAGAGGGGCACATTGCTGTGACAGCTTATGAAGGGCACACCGACCCATGCTTGCTCATCAGCTGGAGGTTGCATCTCAGCACACATACTGGGGGAAAGGAAGGGCTGGATACTGGGAAGGCAATTCACCTGATGTTCACTACATTAAGAACATCAAAGAATATTTAGCTTAATTTTCTTCGAAGTCAGCATTTCCTGAGAAATATATGATATTAACTTGTTTTACTGTTATGAAAAGAATTTAGGAGTTTTAGGACTTCATAAGGTCAGTGGGCTTTTGACTGCCAGTCTTCTATATGGAAGTGGGTGAGTCAAACAGTTATAGATTAACTGACTTTTCAATTAGTTTACCTCCATTTAAACAGGTAAAGGGGATGGATTCGCTGGAACATAGAAAGTTTTGGAAATTCCAAAAGCTCTAATGCTTTGACCTTAGACTGTGAGGGGCTATTATAATCAGTCATCGTAATACAGTTATACTGCAGTGCTTGAACATGTCCATTGCCAGACAAAGTTCAGATTTATGGGCAAGCATACATTATGTATCAGCTATAAAAAAAAGTGTTATGCTATTGCACTAAACTTCAAGAAAATAAAAAACCTGACAAAGAGGATACTACACTAAAAAAAAAATCTGTAGCTTCTGTTCAACCCCTTGCAGTTGCTTCAGTTTCAGCAATCAACTCTGTATTTGTGTTTAGATTCTCACAAAGCACATTGAGACATTAACAGTAGTTTTCAGAAGCAAAAGTGGTATCTAGAAGGAAGAAAGCTTTTAGTTCAGAAGAAATTGAGTCCATTTTTCATTTTAAAGTCATGAAGGTTTTAGTGTTACTAAGCCCTAGAAACACCCTAAGAGAAGAACATCAGTCCTAAGTAAAAGCACATCTTGATATTTTAGTTGGATTGTAGAGAGAAAGTACAAGAATCAGAACAGAATTTTTAACAAGTATAATAATTATGATTACTAGAGAGTAAAGACTGTCAGATAATACTGGCATAAGCTTTTAAAAAAATATTTAATTTTTATTTTTTAAAATATATTTATTTATTTATTTTTTTTTTGGCTGTGTTGGGTCTTCATTGCTGTGCGCGGGCTTCCTCTAGCTGTGGCAAGCAGAGGCTACTCTTCATTACGGTGCACGGGCTTCTCATTGCTGTGCCTTCTCTTGTTGCAGAGCATGGGCCCTAGGCACGCAAGCTTCAGTAGTTGTGGCTCGCGGACTCCAGAGCGCAGGCTCACTAGTTGCGGCGCACCGGCTTAGTTGCTCTGTGGCATATGGGATCTTCCTGGACCAGGGCTCCAACCCATGTGCCCTGGGTTGGCAGGCGGATTCTTAACCACTGCGCCACCAGGGAAGTCCCCTGGCATAAGCTTTTAAATATAAGGGATTCTCACCCTTCAGAAAAAGACAGGAAAACTAAGAGCAAGACGAGATTAAAATAATACCTGTCGCCACAAATTCCTTGCTGGGTGAGTCATCTTATTTGAAAAGTAAAAAAAGTTTAAGACTAGATAAAATATATCGCCCTGGGCTACCAAATAACATGCAGCTGAAATTCAGCAAGTGCGCAAAAGGAATCTCATACACGTGTTTGCAATAAGTGGGAAATTAATTTTTAAAAGGAAGGGGTCGGCCTTCCCTGGTGGCGCAGTGGTTGAGAATCTGCCTGCTAATGCAGGGGACACGGGTTAGATCCCTGGTCTGGGAAGATCCCACATGCCGCGGAGCAACTAGGCCCGTGAGCCACAACTACTGAGCCTGCACGTCTGGAGCCTGTGCTCCGCAAAAAGAGAGGCCGCGATAGTGAAGAGGCCCGCGCACCGCGATGAAGAGTGGCCCCCGCTTGCCACAACTAGAGAAAGCCCTCACGCAGAAACGAAGACCCAACACAGCCAAAAATAAATATAAAAATAAATAAATAAATAAAAGATTACTATTAATTAAAAAAAAAAGAACTTGGCTATGAAAAAGATGAAAAATGAGATTTAAAAAAAAAAAAGTGGCTTAATGGTTTCATCAACTAAATGGTTGATGAAAACAGAAACCCATCCTTGTCTTTATTCTAGGGTCTTCCAGCACAGTTACAGTATGATCTGTGTATTGAAAATTCATTAAGACATTCCACAACGCCTTATAGTAGGAGTTGTTCATTCATGATATACTGCTTTACCTGCCACAGATGCTTCATATTTGTGTATACGTATATTCTCAATTCTCTAAGGTAAATACCAACGATTGGGCTGCTGGGAAAATCCATAGTTTTAAGAAACTGAACAACTGTTTTCCTAAGGGATTGTAAATTTTTACATTCCCAGGAGCAAGATCTGGGAGGTCCAAGGGCTCCACATCCTTCACAACCCTTGGCGTGGTCAGTCTTCTAAATCTTAGTTATGAAAGTGAGTGGGTAGTGGCAACTTTTCAAGGTTTTTATCGGGATATAGCTGAAGACTAACAATGTTGAGCATTTTGGCCTGTACTTGTTTACCACTCATATATCTTCTTTTACCTTTCACCCAATATTTTTATCATGTTGTTTGTCTTCTTGTTATAAAACTGTAAGAGTTCTTTATATATCCTAGACACAAGTCTTGTATCAGAAATATGTTTCGTAAATATTTTCTCTGTCTGTGGCTTGATTTTTCATTTTGCTAGCAATGTCTTTCAAAGAGCAAAAGTTTTAAATTTTGATGAACTCCCAAATTATCAATAGTTTTATTTTGTGGCTCATTCTTTATGTGCCATATCGAAAAATAGATGCCTAACCTATAAAATTTTAAGAGTATGCTCTTATATTTAGGTCTCCTATGCATTGCTTGTTAATTTTTTGTTAATATGATATGCAATAAGGGTCTAATTTCAATATATATATTAAATATATATATATATTTAATTGTTTCAGCAGCATTTGTAGATAAATTGTCTTCCTCATTGAGTTTCCTTCACAACTTGGTTGAAATCAAATGACAATATACGTGTAGGTCTATTTTTGGATTCTCTATTCTGTTCCATTCATCTTTTCATGCTAATACCACACTGTCCTGATTAATGTAGCTTTCTTCTGTTATAATTTTGCTTTATCTAAAATTTTACATGGATGGAATTACGTAGTATGCATTATGAAGTCTTTTATTCCTGACTTCCTTCACTTGGCATTATGCTTTCAAGAGTAATCCATGAGGGCTTCCCTGGTGGCACAGTGGCTAAGAATCTGCCTGCCAATGCAGGGGACACGGGTTTGAGCCCTAGTCCAGGAAGATCCCACATGCCGCAGAGCATCTAAGCCCGTGCACCACAACTACTGAGCCTGCACTCTACAGTCCACGAGCTACAACTGCTGAGCCCGTGTGCCACAACTACTGAAGCCCAAGCGCCTAGAGCTCGTGCTCCACAACAAGAGAAGCCACCACAATGAGAAGCCCGTGCACCGCAATGAAGAGTGACCCCGCTCACCTCAACTAGAGAAAGCCCGCGCACAGCAACAAAGACCCAATGCAACCAAATATAAATAATAAATAAAATTTTTAAAAAATCATATAAAAGACGGAGGGAAAAGGGTCAGATCTAGAGAAGGAGACTAACGATGAAAGCAGAGGTCAGAATGATTAGCCAGGAGCCAAGAGATGCAAACAACCTCTCGAAGCTGGAAAAGGCAAGGAATGGATTACCCCCTCGAGTCTCCAGAAGGGACATAGCCAAGCCAACACCTTGATTAAAAAAAAGAAAAAAAAAAAAAAAAAGAGTAATCCATGTAGTTGCATACGTCTGTGTTTTGTTTCTTTAAATTTCTGGATATACCACAGATTGTTCAGTAGTTATAGAATTCTCTCTCATCTTCAAACTTCCCCCCATGGTAGCTGAAAGAATTAGAAAGTAAATGAAAATGGCAAAATAGATTGCACAATTTCTAGAAATAGTCCTGTAGGAAACATACTGAGAAATCAAAGAATAATGAAAAAAGTACTGTTGAACAAGCAGTAAAAACCTGGTTGATACTGAACTGCATGTATCTAGAGTGAATTACAAGGCACTGTTGAGTGTTTTCAGTGAAAGTTTGGTTAATGGGTAACAGTAAAATATCTAGACCATGAGGATACCAATACTGGCCTGTCATTTTTGATATTCTTTTTTCCCTTTGTGTCAATCGAAGGTTCCACATGGTATCATTTTCCTTCTGCCTGAAAAAATAATTCATTTAATATTTCAAGGAGTTCAGATATGCTGGTAATGAATCCTCTCAGCTTTTGTTTGAGAATGTATTTATATCCCTTACATTTTTGAAACATGTTCTGTTTAAAAAATTCTAGATTTACAGTTTCTTCTTTCAATTCTTCATAAATGCCTCTCTATTATTTTCTACCTTGCATGGTTTCAGGTAAGAAGTCTTCTGTCATTCTTATCTTTGTCTTTTGTAATATGTCTTTTTTCTCTGGCTGCTTTTAAGAATTTTTTTTCAATCACCTGTTTTCAGCAATTAGATTATTATTCAAGTTAGTGTGGTATTCTTTATGTTTCTTCTGCCTGGGTTTGTTAAAACTTTTGGATCTGTGGTTTTAGTTTTCATCAGATTTGAAAATATTTTTACCATTATTTTTCCTTATATCTTATTTTTGTCCACCTCCTACGTTGGGGTCTCCAATAACACATTTATTAGACAGATTGATATTGCCTCACAGTTCACTAACTTTCTGTACCTTTTTTTGTTCAGTCCTTTTTCTCAGTGCTTTATTTTGGATATTTTCTATTACTAGGCCTTCAAGTTCTCTGATCTTTTCTCTTGGGTGCCTATTCTTCTGTTAATCTTATCCAATGTAATTTTTATATTTCTAATAATGAGTTGTTCATCTCTAGAAGTTCATTCAGATCTTTCTGATGTCTTCTATTTCTCTTTTAATATAGTCATATTATTCATCACATCTTTGGACATATTTTAGGGTTATAATAACTATTTCAAAGTTCTTGTTTATATTTGGGTCTATTTCTATAGAAATGTCTGGTTTTATTTAATGCTAAGCATTGTTAATTTTATATTGTTGGGTGGTGGATTTTGTTTTATTGCTTCAAAGGGTGTTCGATTTTGTTTTTCCATAGAGGTAGCTACTTGTGGATCAATTTTATCTTTTTGAGGCTTTCTTTTAATCCTCATTATGACAGGTCCAGTGTAGATTCTAATTTAGGGCTAATTTAGCCCTGCTACTAAGGTGTGCCCCTTCAGAAAACTTTAGCAATTCTTGTATTACAATACATTTCCACTTAGACTAGTGGAAATGCAAATATTTCTAGTCCTGTGTGAGTATTGAATTGTTCAGTCTAATGTTTTTCAGTGTTTTCTTCCTGGTCTTGGAAAATTTTCTCCCACTAGTGTGTAGATCTGTTCTCACCCAAAGACTCAAAGGGACCCTGAGTACAAATCTCTAGAACTCTCTCTTTCTGGAGCTCTCTCCTATCCAAACTCAGCTTTCTATTTTCTTGATTCAATACGATTTCCAGGCTTTGTTCTCCTCCCTGCACTGTGGCCTGAGAACTGCCTTTAGGCAATAAACTATTATTGCCTAATATACTAGGCAATAAACTGCCTTTAGGCAATAAACTATTATTATCAAAAACAAATATCACCAAAATAAAAGGAAGTTCTGGGATACAAAATGAAATCTAAGTTTCATAAAGAAATGTAATTATTAAAATAGTGTATTCATAAATATTTTGGCAGTTAAATTTTAATATTGTGATGTTGGATGACAGAAACAGATATTCTTCAGCACTGGGATCACTCCTCTACCCATTTGTAATATTAAATAGTAGGTCACTTGCACCTGAGATTGTTGGAGGCCTATATATTATTTGGCTAGCTCTGCTGGCATTACATACTGCTGATATTGATGTTTTCACCTAATTATTCAAATTTCCTTCATCTAAATAAAATGGACTTAATTTAGTAGATGAACACCTAAACTTTCCTCCTGTTCTCCACTTCCATTCCTGCACTTGAAGATTTTCTCTGTAGTAAAACTGAAATCTCACTGAAGCAATCCCGCAAACTAAACATTTTTGTACTGCTTGAAGAAAATACTTTTAGCACATTTTCAGAAGCTGATTCAAAGTTGTTTTCTTCACTTTTTTTTTTTTTGGACTAATATTTCAAGTACTTGCTGCTTCTCATAATCTCTTGGGATAACTTTTCCTTATACCTTTAACCTAGAAATTTGGCAAAGTAGCAACATTGGCTGTCTAGGAAACAAGATCATCTAAGTTTCCACATTGCTTACACACCAATTTTACCATCCTTCCAGGAGTACAATGACATGAAGCTCCTTAGAGTAGATGGCATATAAAAGTACTAGCCATAGTGTTTTTGTCACTTCTCAGTAAGGATCAGAAGATTTTTGCCAGTGCACAAGTTCAAAGATGACAGAAATGATATTAAAGTCGGCAACTGGGCTTCCAAAGACTGAGGCAAAAGTCCAACCTCAACAGGTGCTTTAAGCTGTTAATACATGCTTTGTGACCACCTAGACGGGTGGGAGGGAGGGAGACGCAAGAGGGAAGAGATATGGGGGTATATGTATATGTATAGCTGATTCACTTTGTTATAAAGCAGAAACTAACACACCATTGTAAAGCAATTATACTCCAATAAAGATGTTAAAAAAAAAAGCTGTTAATACAAGGCAAATCTTGATCTTGGCTGCAATTTCTTGAGACTTCTGGAAAATACCTGATGGTCGTCAAGTTCTGTGATTGTTAGCTCTCCCACATTAAAGCACTCTCTTGTGTACTTATTCTAGAACTCCACTTGAAAAGACAGTACTCAGAATTCTCAAGTGTAATCATTGGGTTTGTCCAAATTCTCTAGGCTGGTAGCTTAGAAAAATTTCCGTTTATCTCAGAACTTCATCATCTTCTCTCCAATGTTTTCTTCCGTTTCCCTTTCTATGTCTCAAATACATAGTTTATATTTCTCACTACTCAATATTTTTCATTCCTTTCTAATTTGTTTCTATCCTTGCCAATCTGCTGAAAGAGCCCCTCAACAATTTCTAAATTCCTTTGAATGACTTTTCTTTAATGTCAGTCCTGCAGGTGGGGCAGAGAAGTAGTTACTATGTCACTACATCGTTGTTGCTTAATTGAATATTTATGACAGTTTCATGCACAGCACCATAGTGAGAGGATACCTTTTCTTTCTTTCTTTTTTTAAAAATAGGTTTGATCTCTTTTGATTAATAGCCCGACATCAATTATCACACAATTCTTACATTCATGAAAATTACAAAAGTTGAAGAGAAAACATTGTCTGAACTAAGAAGTTACCCATTTTCTTATCTTTTGAAAATTTCAAGTAAAAATATAACATTTAATTTAGAAAAAAACAATAAAAATGATATCAAAATTAAAATCTTAATAGAGTTGGAAAACAAATTCCTTTACATAATAGAGGTATAAAAATTAATTTAAATGTCAATTTTGACCCCTCTCACTCTGCAGAGACACTGGCAAGAGAACACAGCATATACATGAAGATTCTTCATGGTACATATTCATGTTCACTGAAAGCTGTTAAGGAAGCATTACCCATCTCTGGTGAACTCCGCATAGAATTCCCTGCAGCAGCTACTCCAAGCCTGTCAGTACAAAGCATGGGAATTACACTGTGGAGGGAAGATGCTAACCCATGGAATTCAATGCATTTTAGTTCCACAGGTGGAGTTCCCGCTAGAATTGCACAGGCAAGTTATGTATAGAAAACAACAAAAAAGAGAGGGAGAAGCCACAAATTCCTGATAATTTGGGGACAGCAACTTGCGCCCCCCTGGGGCACTAAGGAGTGGTACTCAAGCACAGTTTCACTGAGGCTGTAAGAAAGGGACATGCCCAACTTAGTACATTAGTGGTTACTGGCATGGCCCAGGGGTATTTGGGCTCCTTCAGGTAAATGAGGAAAAGGTATTCTCTTCAGAAGTTTGTGGTGGTCTGATGCGCTGGCTTCTTCATGCAAGGTGATGTAACAGAGCTGAAATGCGTACTACAGGATCCCACTTTGGTGCTCGACACAGTGGCTTCTATAAATTTCTATTAACCTCTGTTTTTTCCAGAGACTCCAGTGCTTCACACTAGAATTGCTAGTGAAAGTCTGATTTCCAACTAGGCTTGCAGTTTCTTACTCTTTCATGTAAGCATTATACCAATTAGCTTTTGCTCTAAAACAAAGCAGTCCAAAGTTTAGTAGATTAAAACAATACCATTTTATTTAGCTCACAAGTTATTGGGGGCAGCTTAGTGATTCACTGGTCTGGGCCAGCTTGGCTGGTCACTGTTAGGTTTCCTCATGTATCTTTGGTCAGATCCCAGATTGGCTGGAAGTTGGATGATCTTGGCTGACCTCACTTACATGTTCCACACTTAGAAGGCTCTCTACCAGGGTGCCTAATTTCTTTTCCACATGGCTTATCATCCTGCAGCAGAACAGCTTGGGCTTCTTCACAAGGCAGTTAAAGGATTACAAACAGCAGCAAGAGAGAGACAGGAAGTTCCTTCGTTCAGGAACTCTTCAAATATCTGCTTGCATCACATTTGATACTGTACCAATGGCCAAAGCAAGTCACATGGCCAAACCCAGTCTCACTATGAGAGAGTACATCCAAGGGCATGAATGAAGAGAAGAATTTGTGGCTATTTTTATAATTGACTTAATTATTGATTCTCATATTAATATCCTATTCTCATAGTATTTGTAGTGACTCTTCTTTTTTGAACCTAGACTTTTGAAGAATTAATAGTTGAATCAAGGCAGATGAACTCAAGAGCTCAAACAAGTGTTAACTACAATATTGTATTACTACCACAGAGAAGTAATACCAGACAGTATACAGCATAGAAGCATACACATTCATGATCATTCTAGGAGACAGGATAAAATTAAAGATAATTAAATGTACTAGGATGTGTAGCGTAAACCCAGAGAAAGCAAGAATAATTTTGATGGAGAGGTGAACTGGTTAAAAATACATAATGAAAAAAACAGTGATCTATTTCCCAGCCTTCAAATTCACCTTCTGTCAGGGTGCCTGTTGGAAAGTTCCATATGGATTTGTGCATGATATTTCATACACATGTTCAAAATAAAATTAATTATCTTCCCTCACTCAAATATTCTTCCCACAAGTCTCTTATTTTGATTCACTCATTGATTCATTCAACAAATATTTATCTAGTGGTTACTAGGTGCTACTTAATTTTCTAAGTGTGGTGATAGTGTAAACAAAAAGAGTTTCTTCCCTAAAGGATCTTACATTCTAATGAGTGCATAGAAAAATTTAAAAAGTAGGAAGTCATATAATAGAATATTGAATCGGGATAAATACAAAGAGAAAAATGTAAGCAAGCAGTATCTGTCAGTAGGGAGTAAAAATTTAGCCACCTTGGAAAAGGGTTGTATTCCTTTTTAATTTGAACATTGCTATAACCTGTGGCCCTGAAATTCTGTTTTCAAGTATATGCCAAGAGAAATTCTTTCATATGTACCAAGGCATGTATACAAAACTGTTAAAAGCATCATTTGTCCATAAGAGCAAAAAACTAGGGAAAAAACCAACAAATGTGTATTAATATATGATAGAGTATTTGTAGATAAATTCTAAGAAGAAAAATAAAACTGTGTTTGCTGGTAAGATGTATAAGTTTTAACAGCCACTTTGGAAAACAGCTTGACATTATGTTTTAAGTGGAATATTCACATATCTTAAAACTTAGTGATAAAACTTAGTGATTCTACTCCTAAGTTTTTACCCTGGAGAAATTATTTCATATGTCTACCAAAACATATAAAAGCATTCATATTGTCTTTGTTTATATTAGCGAAAGGTTTAAAAATGTCTAAGAATGGAAGAATGGATAAATTAAATATACTCACACAACAGAATGTTATATGCCAGTGAAAATAAATAGATCTTGGTAAATCTTAGAGAATATAAAAAATAAAAGTCATATGACTTCCCTTTCAGCTATAATAAATTAGCTTGTAAAAGGCTAGAAAATCTATCTAAAATAAAATATTTTGAAGCATTGGTGAGCTACTGAAGTTGCTGGCATTTGAGGGGTCAGCATTCTGGATACAAGAGAAGTTTACTGAGGTGAGCACATGCTGTTTCCCCCAAAGAACATTTGATGATTTTTGGAGGACAAGAGGCTAAAAAACTGGGGGGATCCAAGATTCTATGAGTCAGAAAAATCAACAGACCCTTCAGTATCTTCAATGTTCTCGAAAGGCAAACATGGACATTCTGGTCTGCAAAGGCAGTCAGCAAGAGGGGCTAAGATTCTGGAGAAAATCAAGGTACATATAAGTGAGACTGCCATCACAATGGTTTCCCTCTTGGGGTATTTCTTGAATGTTAGCTAAACAGTGTGAAAGTCTAAGAAGCTAAGTAGAAATTATCTGAAAAGCAAAGTTCTTTTCAGAAGTTTCACATTGCTAGGGAGACCAAAACTAGTTTATGATATGCCAAAAAGAACAAATCCTAGTAAAAACACAAAGCTCTCATTTGGAATCCTGAAGAGCTTCACTCCAGAAGTAGGAATATATCAATGATAGAGAGAACTTAAAAAGAAAAACAAACTATAATTCAGCCTAAGATTAGTTCAGTCCTTGATTAGGTTCAGATGATCTGCCCCTACTCTTATTGCATGTCAAAGGATAGAGTAAATTCTTCTATGGAGGGAAATCCTATCATCCTGGGTCTCTGCAATAGTTCATATTCAATGTATGGCATTCAATTGAAAAATGTATGCATACAAAATATACCAGCCAGCTATATCCACAATTATGCTACATAACAAGCAACCATAATATCTCAGCAGCATGAAACAATGAGCACCTTCCTTCCTTCCTCCCTTCCTTCCTTCCTCCCTCCCTCCCTCTCTCCCTTTCTTTTTCTTTCTTTCTTTCTTTCCTTTCCTTCCTTCCTTCTTCCTTCCTTCCTTCCTCCCTCCCTTTCTCTTTCTTTCTTTCCTTCCTTCCTTCCTCCCTCCTTCCCTTCTTCTTTTCTTCCTTCCTTTCTTTCTTTCTTTCTTTCTTTCTTTCCTTTTCTTTTCTTCCTTTCTCATCTACAAGTTGGCTGGTAGTGGTTTTGCCTGAGGCTGTAGGTCTGCACGTCAGCTGAGGTAGTTCTGTTCTTGGTTGCATGTCTAGACATCATCAGGGATAGTTCTGCTCTGCCTGTTCTATTCTGCAGTCCACACTGAATGGGTGACAGTTAACCAGAAGCATAAGTGAGCATAATCAACCATGCAAGCACATTTCAAACTTCTTTGATATCACTTCTACTAAGCACCCATTCACCAAAGCCACCTGGCAAAGCTCAAAGTGAAGGAGTTGGCAAGTACTTTCCATCATCAATGGGGCCATGGAAACTATGTGGAAAATTAATACTAATGGGGGCAGGAGGTGAAGAGAAGGGTAAATAGTGCTGGGACTCACTTGCAGTTTATTCTCTTGGTTGAAATTATTTGTGTCACTCCTACACACAAAATATCCTTATATTCATGGGAAGATATAGAAAATCTCATCCATCTATGGCATCAAGTACACCTAGATATGATTATTCTAGGAATCCAAGATTTTATACCATTTTTAAAGATCAGTAGTTCTCATTTATCACATTAATGGAATAAAGGAGAAAAAGTATATGATCTTCTCAAAAGATATTATAAACCAATTGATGAGATTTAATACAATCTATGATTAAAAAAAAACAAAATTCTTATTGAACTAGGAATAGAAGGGAATTTCCTTAATCTGACAAAAGACAGGTACAAAAACCCTGTAGTAAACAGCATACTTAATGGTGAAATTTTAAAATCTTCTCCTTGGAGACCATGACTAAGATAAAGATGCTCATTCTCACTACTTTTATTCATCATTGTCTTAGTGATCCAAGCCAGTGGAATAAATCAAGGGGAAAAACTATATGAGGATAGAAAAGAACAACATAAAAATGTCATCATTCACATATGACACAACCGTGCACAAAAAAATCCATAAGAATCTGCAATCAAACTACTAGATTTGATGAATGAACTTAGCAAGTTTGTTGAATATTTAGTCAATATGAAATAAGCAAATTTCTATAGAGCAAGTACATAAAAATAATCAAATTAAAATATGTCCTATAAATAACATAAATACCTCAGATACCCAGAAGCAAAAGATATATAAAATCTCTACACAGAAATTATTGAGAGAAATTAAAGACAAAAATAAATGAAGAAATACTGAGTTTATAGATGATTCAGTATTGTTAAGATGTCAATTCTCTTCAAGTAGATCTACAGATTTAATATTATCCTATTTAGATTTTATAAACAATGTGTGTGTGTGAATTGACACACTGATTTTTAAATTATACGAACATTTAAAGAGTCAAAAATAATCAACTCAATCTTAAAAAGAAAAAAGCTGGAAGACGTACCATCAGTATAAAGAGAGATTCACTGACATAGGATCCCACATACATTGCACGTTTGACTAAAGTGACCCGCTTTATAGCAAAGGAGGCACAGCAGTGTGCGCCTGACTACTGTATCTCTTTGTTCTAACCACACTGCACCACTCAGAAATCACCCGCCCTATGAATGATGAAATAGCTCTTCAACGTGCAGCTAGGCTAAAAGCTGGGAGAGCATTCCCTGTGAAGACAGGGTGCCGTCTTCCATGATGAAGTATATGCCCTAAATCAACTAAAATGATATGGTTCTATATCCCTAAAAGATAAACTAGCTGGGTCCAGTTTCCATAGGGTAAAAGTACAGCAGATCTCACTTAACATCATTCCAAGTTGGCCTTTGGGAATTTGTGCTTCTTGCTTCAGCAACTCTAGGTTCTGTGGTCTGAAGGGGCAGAGTACATGTCTCATTGAACTTACAGTCATGGCTGCTATTAGTTTACTTTGTGCTCCTCATGTCAAGAGGTGCAGAGATAAGGAAAGGAATCAATATACTGGCAAGATTAATAGGCTCCGATCATGGGAAGGAGATAGGGCTGCTGTTACATAAAGGGGCAGCAGAGAGTAGGTTGGCACTTGGTGATTCGAAGGGGAGACGCTAGGCGCTCCATGCTGAATTTGACTGATAAATGCACAAGTGCAGCAGCTATGGCCTGAGAAGGGCATGGTGAGCAGAAACTCAGCTGCAAGCTCCAGACCAGGAGCAGTCAGATAAGCTGCAGTTCATTCTAGTAAGTCTCACCAGGAAAGGAGACCAACCAGAATCCCAGAGAAGCTGTTCACAGATAGGATGAACATACTGTACAAAACAATTGGATTTAAGCTAACAAGGGGTGACCTATACTATATAAAACTATCACCAGATGTGGCCTTCTGAACAAGCTACTCATGCCACCAGTTGCAGAGAATATTACTGATGGCTTGCAGCTGTGTCCTTCTCAGAACTTTGTTCTCATGAGGGGAGCTACCTCATCCATGGTTCAGGCTCCTCTCTGGGACATCAGCCCTTACTTCAATTTGAAACAATTCTGAAGGTCATTCCCATTCTAGCCTGTGAGTTGGGCTATGGCCTCAGTTCCATTTTACCCAATCCTGCTTTCTTCATTTCCATATAGGGTTTGTTCCCAAACACACTATCCAATAAACCTTCTTCATACAAATTCCCATTTGAGTCTGGTTCTAGGGAACATGTCCTAAGACACTGTTCCTATTTGGTTTAAAGCATACACACCTACGGCTAGACTGCCAGAAACTTGAAGGCAAACAGAGTCTCTTTTCCTATTGTAATTCTGGCTACAAGTGTGGAGCTTTGCACATTGCTGGTGCTCAGTGGTATAACTGATGACTAAATCAAGAATCGTCCTTCTCACAAGATTGTAAACTTCTTGAGAGCAGGACTACATCTAATTTTTTTTTTTTACAATTTTACATATTCTATAATAACCATTCAACAGAGGCCTTAAATAAATTTCCCTTACTCTTTCAAAAGAGTGATCAACTCCTAGGGTGTTATTACATAACAAAAAAGAAGTTAATCTACTCACTTATATTGAAAAGCACTTTCTTTGTCAGCTTATAACATCTGCTTGTCCTTTTCTCTTCAGAAAATTCAGATCAGCACCTTTGATCTACTAACTGCTGTGGATGGGTGAAAGCAACCTGATATGCTTTGCCATTCTGCTATTTTAAAAATTATTTTGACATTGATGCAAAGAAAGTGCCAGACTTGTGTTCAGAGATACTAAACGCTAAACCAATACATTTTCAGAGGAGATAATGATAGATAATGATGGAAATGAGCTCTTACCAGAGTCATCACTGGGCTTGAGCTCTCCAGCATCAAACATTCCAAATTGTTTGAGTGCTTCTATAGCGATGCGAACAAGGACAGTTTGAGGGAAACATAGGGGAGCCCTGGTTCTATTAACTGTAATCATTGTGGTGTTTCTGTTTGCCGGTACAACACATTTTCCAAGTAGCAATAAATGCTGAGGCACATTTCATTAATTCATGATTTCCCCTAAACGGCAATGTGTTTAGCTGCAGATCAGTGTGTGACTTTATCACAGAAATGGAAGCAAGGGAAGTACAATGAAGCAAACCACTGAACCGTCTTCCGGGAAAGCTGCTCTTTGCTGTGGGTGCTTTGGACCAGGTCTGCTGCAATCAGCCCAGTCACGGGCCTGCTCCCTGAGGGTCCTGGATTCCCCAGGGAAATCTTTCAGGGACTTGAGGTTACACCAGACCCTGCTGCATTCAGCCAAGGTTGCTAGTCAGCTGCAGTTTCTCTCTGGAGGCCTGTGCAGCCAATCTTCCTAAGCTTAAATCAGGAACTTGAAATTCTAATCACCGCCCTGACAGCGGTTTGCAATATGTCTTTTGTGCAGGCCACTTACTGCTTCTGGTGATCCAGCAGTTTCTCAGCTGGAGCTTTAGAGAAGGGACAGAAGCACCTAAATATGAGTCTTCAGAGAATTAATATTGGCATAACACTTGTACGTCTGTTGATGAACAGTAAGGTAGCCTTGTAGAAACTCAATGGAGTAGAACATTTTCATTTGTAGTTATCAGTGGAACAAACACAGTTCTCCTTACAGTTATTATGTGTAAAGGAATTAGTCCAAGACTGAGAAAGACGATATGAACTGTATTTGGCATGGAATCGTAATTTTATTATTATTGGCTACTCACATTCCAGTGTTATACGCTCATTTGGAAGTTAGAAGCACGTATTTCGATGTTCCTGTTCAGTGCTTGCATGCATGAGGGGCTAACATCAAATATAAGGAAATTACAGGCGGTCTTAGGAGATTCATGATTGTATGAAAATGAGTGACTCTTTGCCAGATAATTCCTATTTGCTCCTCAAGATCCCCTACCCTTCCACACCTCTGTCCTATGAGGCTGTCCTGTACAGATATGGCAGATAATGACAAAGGACTCCTTTTCCTCTGGCTTCCTCTCAGTTCAGGCAATGGGGAGCCCCCAAGGGAGGGAAGAGAATGAGTCAGGGTATTTATTCCCCAGGCGCCCTTCCTCTCTGTAGGGTCTCCCTTGGTCTAGTGGTGAGCCTTAACTGGAGGTAACCGCTCTTAACAACTGACCCTTCCTCCATGGCTCCTTTTTCCTTCCAGGTTCTAGTTCTAGCTCCTTCCCTTCAATCCTTCAGACTTAAGTGCAGATGGTCCCCCACTCACAACAGTGTGACTTATGATTTGTAACCTTACAATGGTGGGAAAGCCTTACACATTCAGCAGAAACCGTACTTTGAATTTTGATCTTTTCCCGAGTTAGGAATATGCAGTACCATACTCTCTCGATGCTGGAAAGTGGCAGTAAGCACAGCTCCCAGTCAGCCAGGGATCACGAGGGTAAACATCTAATACACTTACAATCATTCAGTACCCAGACAACCATTCTGGTTTTCACTTTCAGTACATTATCCAATAAATTCCATGAGATATTCAATACTTTATTATAAAATAGGCTTTGGTGTTAGATGATTTTCCCCAACTGTAGAATAACGTAAGTGTACTGAGCACATTTTAGGTAGGTGAGGCTAAGCTCTGATGTTCCTTAGGTTAGTTGTATTAAATGCATTTTTGACTTACAGTATTTTTGACTTACATTGGGTCTATCAGGCCATGACCCTATTGTAAGTCAAGGAAGATCTGTATACTGAAAATCCCCTTATGATACCTCTACCTTCTGCCCACAGTTTTGTAAATAATCTCTTTAGCAAACATCCTTATATTACCTTGCTTTGATGTGCCGTCTGCTTACCCCTCCAAACTGACTGACATACCTCCATCTCTTCCTCTTCTTCTTTTATCAAGTTCTGCTTTTCTTCCATATGATCTGGTTGCTATTACATGATGTACCTGGATCTCCGCCATCAGAGAATTCACGTTGAATCCCACAGGTTCCAAGCCAGTGCTGTCCAATAGAAATATAACACAAACCACATACGTAATTTTGAATTTTCTAGCAGCTACACATAAGAAAGTGTTTACAAAGGTTAAATTAATCTTAATGATCTATTTCACTTTACCCAATATATCTGGGTACTATGCTAAACACTTAACAAACATTATTTTATGTTTTTCTTTTTTACATTAACTGTTTGTGGGTTACCCTGACATATTCCATGGTTGAGAGTGGTTCATTCCTTTATTCATTTACTCATCAATAAATATTTTAAATGCTACTGTGTACCAGGAACTATTCTAGGCTCTGTAATACTCAATGAGCAAAGATATGCATTCACGGTGCTCCTATTCCAGAACAGACAGTAACAACTAAAATATATATGCGTTAGCCAAAAATAAAGCAAGAAAACAGATAAGAAGAATATGGCAGGAATTGAAATTTTATACAGGTTGATCATGCAAATCACTGTGAGAGAGATCTTTGAGTCATGACCTGAAAATACCAGCCGTGTAGATAACCGGAGGAAGAATAACTGAAGTAGACAAAGCAGCAAGTGCAAAGGCCCTGAGGAAGGCACATAATCAAGGTGTTCAAGGGATAGCAAGAACTATAGTGTGACTAGAATAAGTAGAGTCAGCATGGGGCAGCATAGCAGAGGGCAAGATCAGAGAAATATCAAGGGAGTGGGGCTCATATGTGTACATCACGTAGGTTTCTTAGGTCAGTGAGAGGATTTTACGTTTTACACTGAATGAAATGGGATGCCAATAGCAGACTTCGAGCAGAAGCATGCATCATTTGACTTAGGTGTTTACAAAATCATCCTGACGGCAGGAGAATTGATGGAAAGAAGCAAAGGAAAAGGCCAGGGATGGATAGGCGGTACTGCAACAATTCAGGCAAGTGCTGGGGGTGGAGGGCGGCAGGGGTAATTTGGCCTGCGGGGGGTGGGGGGGCGGTGGCCTTGGAGGGATGACAAGGGATAGGATTATGAATTTATTTACAGGATGTTGGAAAATAGGAAAACTTGAAGATGACTCTAAGTTTAAGAAAATCGTTTAGTTTCACACTGCTAATAAACAAGGGAGCAGAGATTTATTCCAGATCTGCCTGACTCCAAAGTCCAGGCTCTTAATTTTGCTTAATAAGGCCTTGGTTTTCTTCTCATCTGCAGATGTCTGGGTGCTCCCATAGGATGGAATATACCTTTAGACTGGTGGGCAACTTGTAAATGATGTCCCCTTTTTGTGAATTTTGTGGTCACTGTCTCAGTGCAGTCATTGTTGGGAAAGTGCTCTCTTTCTCTCTTCTCCTGTCCCCTGTCCCCCTTCCCCCCTCCTCTTCCTCCCCTTCTCTTCTTCTCTTGCTCTGTAACTCTCTCACGAACACCTATACACATGCATTCATTACCACGAAGCCTTTTAGTGATATCTTACATCTTATATTCATTTTGGAACCAAGGTCTTTTAAACCAGATTTTCACATCGTCCACTAAATGCACAGTTGTTGTTTGACTGCATTACTCAACATATTCATCTTTTTTCATTCCAAAAATGTTCTATGACTTTTTAAAAGTTACTTTGTGGTAATAAAGAGAATAAACTTAACTCAGTCGCAAGCTTCTTGCACAAACTTAGTTCTTAATACTCCTCCTATCAAGAATTTCCCTAGATCCAGGTAATACCCTCTATTTATGCTCTGTATTTTTGCACCTTTTGTGTATCTCACATGGCTCCCTGTGTTTAGTTGGCTCTTCTTCTTTATCTAATCTTCTACCAATTACCACCTCCTTTTACCATAGTGAGGAAGATATATTCTCTCTCCCTGAGTACATCCCCAAATTGGTCTTCATATTGGTTATCCACATTGGTTTCCTTTGGAAATCATTTTCACAGTACAGGAAGATTACTCATGAATTCTGTAATTTAAGCTGGCATATTTTTAATTCTTATGTCATTCTTAGTGCCTTAAAATATTGACAATCATAATAAAGTTGTTATTAAATACATGAGAAATGTTCTGCTATTTGGAGGCTGCTATAAATCAGAGACCTGAAAAATAAACTTCAATATGCTCTGATGACAATTATGAAAGTTCTACAAATGATAGAGCCTAAATTCTAAAACCAGATTTTGTACTTCAGCTTTAAAGTACCTATCCATGATGGATATGGTAATTAACTCAATGCTGGGAGCGGGGACTCCTTTCACGATATATATGCATACCAAATCATGACACTGTACACTTTAAATATCTCACAATTTAGTTGTCAATTCTACCTCAATAAAGTTGAAAAAAAAATCTATCCAAGTATATAGGCAAGTTTCTGGTAAAAGCATAGAATCAGAAGTCATAAGATCTGCAATTTCTTCCTACCTACAGCTGTATGACTTCCTTAGCCAACGCTTCTAGGCTTTTTTTTCCTACTTAAACATCCTCACTTCTACATTATGGATAAATATATTTTATTAAGTATAAGATTTTTTTCATTTTCTTTTTTTGAAATCAGGATGTGTTTTATAATCTAAACGTCAAAAGAATTGAGTGAACTATCATTTAACAAAAAAGAAATGCTATTCAGTCAATTATGTGTCTAATAATAGATGGTCTATCTCAAGGCACCTTATCATCAGATAAATAATGTGACCATCAGACTATTAGAAGGACCTGAAGATATAACATAATGAAACACTATCTAGCTCAATTGTAAATGCCTTTAGGGCAGGGAAAATGTAAGTGAGAGAAAACCAAAAGTTCTGGATTACCCTGTCTCCAAAAGATGGTGGTGGGGCAGCAAGTGGGGGAATACCGCTAAGCTCTAAATGATAGCTGCCTGGCAGGGTAAAGGGTGAGTTTGCAGGATAGCCTGCTTTTTTTTAAGAGAAGCTAGAGATCAGAGTGACAGCACCAAGATGGTTATATAGGTCATTCCTGACTTCGCTGCCCCTCACAAGAAGGACAACTAACATCTCTTCAAGAACAAGACACCACTGAGAGAATCCTAGAATGAGGGAATGAGACTGGAGCACCCCCTGTACTTCAAAGACCAAAACAGACTTCATTAGATGGTAAAAGAAGTGACTACACGTTGATCACACTGCCCCTCCTCCAGGTCCGCACATCACCAGGCAGGAAGGTCTTCCTTGAGCCTCTGGTCTCCAATGGAAAGAGAGAACTCAATGGGGACAACCAGCTTCCCCAGCATTATGGGTCACTTTGTGGAAGCCCCTACTCTGATCTTGCACCACGAGGATTGCAGGGAAATCTGCAGGACCCAGCTATTGGGAATCTGACTGTGAGAGAGAGAGAGGGAGGGGTTTCCAACAGCCAGCACATGGATCTTAGCCTGAGTTCATAGTTGCAGCACCCAAGTAGTAATCCCAACCAGCAGCTCTGCTCATCTGCAGAACCAAGTTGGGGGCACTTTCAGACCAGGAAACTCAGAAGGGTGCAGATCTGCCTGATCTGGATCCTCAAATGAGGAGTTTTGCAGGCCCTAAAGTCCAGTTTGCCCATGCCCAGGCAAGGTGCTGAGTCACGGCCCCACCCACAGTGGAGAATGTCTTTTGGCCCCTTCTGACCAGAAGTGCACCCAGCACCACTGGAACTGAGAGGCAGGTAGGCAGAACTGATCTCCCTCAGAGCAAAGAAAGCCAGTACTAGGCATGGAGGATTCCCATGCTATACGGAGGCAGGGGGTTTAATTCATAGCCAAGGATGAGGGTCGCTCCCTGCCCCTCCTAACCAGGGAGGCGACTTGAGAAATTGAAAGTAGCCTGGAGCAGCCCCTTTCCCTCCCTCTCAGGCAAGGGGACTCAGACATAGCCCCACCCACTGTGGAGAGTGTCTTCAGGCCCCATCTGACCAGAAGGGCTGGCAAAACACCTGAAAGCTGTGCAGCCCAGCAGGGCTCGAGCCAAGAGAAGGGCAGACAGAGCCAATACTTGGCAGAGCAAAGCCAGTGGCCCTGTTTGGACAGGGAACTTGGGGAGCAGTTCTGCTTGAATTAAGAAAACGAAGAGCTTTACCAGTTTTAGAAAGGTTTCTCCTGCTGTGGCTGGGCAGGGAATCTAATTCGTAGTCCCACTCATCTCTAAATAAAGCCTTCAGCCAGTCTGACCAGAGAACCTAACCAGAGCACATGGGTAGCTACAAGGCCCATTCAATAGCCCTATGAACAGTGGCACTTGAACACCGAGCATAGCCAGTGACACTCCCCATCTGCTGAGCAAAGCTGGTGGCCTCACCTGACCAGGTGCACAGTCAGGCCTGATTTGAGCCACCAAACAATGAGCTGTACAGGCAATGGGCCCTGGCCTGCTGCCCTATCAGGGCAGGGAAGCTAATTCACAGCCCCATCTACTACTGAATATAGTACCCATTCCTGAGCATCTAGTAAGCCTGACCACAGAACCCAGGCAATGGCAGAGCCCATCTTACAACTTACTTGTGCAGGGAATCAAGCCAGCAGTCATATCCATCTGTTTTCAGTCAGTGGCACACACTTTTATAACCCATCCCCATCCTCAGAGCTCAAACAGTTGCCTCACCCAAAATAGACCATAATAGCAGACCCTACCTGCCCAAAGACATTACCAGCAGAACATCCAGAAACCCAAACTGAGCTGACTGGTGAAGAACTGTCTCTGCTAAAGGGAATTGGTAAAGTCTGGAGGAAGAGCTCCATTACTCAAATGTGTATATACCAGTGTAAAAAAAAATCAAGGGTCACAAACCATCAGGTAAATATGACATCACCCGAGGAAAATTTTAAAGTTTTAATAACTGACCCTGAAGAAATGGAGATCTATGAACTGCCAGACAAAGAATTCAGAATAGTCCTTTTAAGGAATTTTAGTAAACAACAACAGGGCTAACCAAGATACATTATAATTAAATCGTTAAAAATCAAAAACAAAGAATTTTAAGACCATCAAGAGAAAAGAGAGAAGTTATATATAAGGGAAGAAATTGAGCCCAAACTTAGCAGAGGAAAGGAAATGATACAGTTTAGAGCAGAAATAAATGAAATAGGGAACAGAAAAACAATACGAAACACTAACCAAACTAAGAGTTGGTTCTTTGAAAAGATAAACAAAATTGACAAACCCTTAGCTAGACTAATCAAGGAAAAAAGAGAAAGGACCTAAATCAACAAAATTAAAAATAAAATAGGAGACATTATAAATAATAACACAAAAATTCAAAGGATCATAAGAGGTTACTATGAACAACTATACACCAACAAACTGGACAACCTAGAAGAAATGGAAAAATTCTTAGAAACATACAATTTACCAAGACTGAATCAGGAAGAAAAAGAAAATCTGAGTAGACCAACTGCTAGTAAGGAGATTGAATCAATAATCAAAAATCTCCCAATAAAGAAAAGTCCAGGACCAGATGGCCTCAATGGTGAATTTTGCCAAACATTTAAAGAATTAACACCAATTATTCTCAAATTCTTCCAAAAAATCAAAGAGGAGGGAATACTCACAAACATATTTTATGAGGCCAACATTATCCTGATACCCAAACCAGAAAAGGACACTACTAGAAAACAAAACTACAGGCCAACATCGCTGATGAATATAGATGCAAAAAGTCTCAATAAAATACTAGTAAACAGTATTCAGTAGCACACGAATGATCATTCTCCCCCATCAAGTGGCATTTATCCCTGGGATGTAAGGATGGCTCAATATATGCAAATCAATCAATGTATAACATCACATTAACAGAATAAAAGAAAATAAATCATATGATCCTCTAAATAGACGCAGAAAAAGCATTCAACAAAATTCAACATCCATTCATGATAAAAACTCTTTAAAAATTAGGCCTAGAAGGAACATATCTCAACATAATAAAGGCCATATATGACAAGCCCACAGCTAACATCATACTCAATGATGATCTTTTCCTCCAAGAGCAGGAATAAGATAAGGGCACCCACTCTCACCACTCCTATTCAACACAGTACTGGAAGACCTAGCTAGAGCAATCAGTGAAGAAAAAGAATTAAAAGCTATCAAAATTAAAAATTAAAAATTAAAAATATCTCTGTTTGCATATGACATGATTTTATATGTAGAAAGTCCTAAGGACTCAACAAAAACACTGTTGGACTAATCAATGGATTCAGTAAAGTTGCAGGATACACAATTAAAATACAAAGATCAGTAACATTTCTAAACACTAAACAAATTTCTGAAAAAGAAAAAAAGAAATTCATCCCATTCACAATAGCATCAAAAACAATAAAATACTTAGGAATAAATTTAACTGAGGAGGTAAACAATCTCTACCCTGAAAATTACAAGACATTAATGAGAGAAATTAAAGATACAAATAGATGGAAAGATATCCTGTGTTCATAGATTGGAAGAATTAATAGTGTTAAAATGTCAATACTACTGAAACCCATCTACAGATTCAATGCAATCCCTATAAAAATTTGAATGCCATTTTTTGAATGTAGAAGTAGAAAAAAAAAACACCCCAAAATTTACACAGTATCCCAAATAGCCAAAGAAATCCTGAGAAGGAAGAACAAAGCAGGAGGTATCACACTTCCTGATTTCAAGCTATAGTATAAAGCTATAGTCCTCAAAACAGTATGGTACTGGCAAAAAAAAAAAAAAATAGACCAATGGAACAGAATTGGGAGCCCAGAAATAAACCCATGCATATTCAGTCAACTGATATTTGACAAGGGAGCCAATACTACTTAATGGAGAAAAAACAGTCTCTTCAATAAATGGTGCTGGGATAACTGGATATTCACATGTAAAAGAATGAAACTGGACCTATATCTTACACCACTCACAAAAATGAACTAAAAATGGATTAAAGACTTAAGTATAAGACCTGAAACCGTGAAATACTAGAAGACAACAAAGGAACAAACTTGACATGAGTCTTGGTAATGATTTTTTTTGAAATCATACCTAAAAGCCAAGTAACAATATCAAAAATAAACAAGTGGGATTACTTCAAACTAAAAAAGCTTCTGCACAAAGAAACCATCAACAAAGTAAAAAGATAACCTACAGAATGGGGGAAAAAATTTGCAAACTATATATCTAAAAAGGGGTTAATAATCAAAACATATAAAAAAACTTACACAACTCAATAGCAAAAAAAAAAACCCCAAATAATCCAATTAAAAAATAAGTAACGGACCTGAATAAACATTTCTTCAACGAAGATATACAAAAGGTCAACAGCTACGTGAAAAGATGCTCAGCATCACTGGTCATTAAGGAAATGCAAATTAAAACCACAATGAGATGTCACCTTATACCTGTTAGAATGGCCATCATCAAAAAGTCAAGAGAAAACAAATGGTGGCATGGATGGGGAGAAAAGGGAACCCTTATGCACTGTTTGTGAGACTTTAAACAGATACAGCCACTAGAGCAAACAGTATGGAGGAGCTTCAAAAACTAAAAACAAACAAACAATAAACAACAAAAAAAATTACCATATGATCCAGCGATTCCACTTCTGGGAATATTTCCCAAAATAACAAAAACCCTAATTCGAGAAGATATCTACACCCCCCTGCCCCCCAAGTTCATAGCAGCATTGTTCACCCCCATGTTCATAGCTAAGACATGGAAACAACTTAACTGTCCATTGATGGATAAATAAATAAAGAAGCTGTGGTATATACGTATATAATGGAATGTAATTCAGTCATGGAAAAAAGGAAATCCGACCATTTGTGACAACATGGATGGACCTTGAAGGCATTATGCTAAGTGAAATAAATCAGGGAGAAAGACAAATACTGTATGATCTCACCTATAAGTGGAATCTAAAAAAACAAAACAAAAACAAACAAACTCATAGAAAGGGAAATCAGACTTGTGGTTACCAGAAGCAGAGGTGGGGAGGAGGAGGAATTGGAGGAAGGTGGTAAAAAGGTACAGACTTCCAGTTATAAGATAACTATGTGGAAGGGACATAATATACAACATGATGATTATAGCTAACAGTGTTGTATGATATATAGGAAAGTTCTTAAGACAGTAAAATCCTAAGAATTCTAAGCACAAGGAGAATTTTTTCCTTTATTCTTTTCTTCTTTCTTTTCTCTTTATTGTACCTATATGAGAAGATGGATGTTAGCTGACCTACTGTGATAATCATTTCACAATATATGTAAATCAGACCATCATGCTGTACACCTTAGACAGTGATGTATGTAATCATTTCTCAATAAAACCTGAAAAAAAGCAACTAGAAATCTGTATGAGTATGTATTTATGTATGTATTTTTGTGGGAGGGCATGTGAAAACTTCTAACTCTTATGTTTGGGCAACAATTCGATTCTATTTTTGTTTTTAACAGTTTACAAGCCAGCACTGTATGGTTGCCAGCTTCTAACCTCAAATATAAGAAAATTAGAGTCTCAAGAAGTGGCCTTAAAGTCCCTTAGCAATTTCATCTGAAATAGATAAATTTAAAATTTGTATAATGCATTCTTGAGTAATTGAAATGGAGGGAGCTTGGTGTAAACACAACATTGGTGTAAACACAATTGCTATCATGAAGAAAAGTGGATATTTTACAGATATACGTGAAATTTTGAATAGTATGCACACAGAATATTTTGGCTTAGTGTAAATGATAAGCCAGTTACTATAAGCATTAGACACTGTTAATTTTAAAGATATTTCAATTGTAAATGTGCAGTCGTTGTAGATAAACAGTGGTATGGCTATTACTAACTGAGATAATGGTTTCAGAAACACACTAATGCATTAATGTAATATCAAATTTTTACAGGTGTTATTATGAAACTTTTGTTCACTGAGGTGTTTGTAGTGATTGTGAGAATACATAAATATGCATTTTATATTTGGACAATTATGAACAGACTTTAAAAAATAAGTAGCCTTGTCAGCATGAGGCTTTGTCATGCATAGGACAGTTGATTTTCTTTTAATTCTATAGAGTTGTATGTTCATATAGGAAGGTATCTTTCAAAAATTTTTGCACAATACTTTAAAATAATCAACTCAGATCCAATTTCTCATATTGGATAGCCACTTTAACTATCTGACAGTTGAACTAGTCCCTCAAATCCAAAAAGTCTATTAATATTTGACAGCAAACAATGGAAGTGTCCTGGATTGGTGCAAGAGCAAAAGAGCACTTTCAAATTTTAATGAATGGGTGGTCTATGATCTATCATCGATATGACAGTAATGGCCTGGGGAAAGGAAACGTGGATACTCAGGGCATGACGAGAAAGAGCAAAAATAATCCCTAGTATTGATATATAGTAGACCACTTACAGGAGAGAGTCAGTGCCAGAAGCATCCAAGCAAAGGAGTTATTTTAAAGAGATAGGTTTATTTTTTAAAGAAGATCTCTTCCTCAGCCACAGTGTAGTCATAACTGAAGAATAATTTCCAATATTGCACAAAGTAGTTTTTGATATCCTGTAATGTAGACTCAAAGGGTGGATAAAAATGGAGGATGATAGCAATTTCAAGGAAGTCTCTCTGATGAAACCTAAGTACTGACAGTTTTTAGTCATTTATATTTATATTTTTTAATAAATTTATTTATTTTTGGCTGCATTGGGTCTTCGTTGCTGCGCTCGGGCTTTCTTCAGTTGCATCGAGCAGGGGCTACTCTTCGTTGCGGTGCACGGGCTTCTCTTCGTTGCGGTGCGCGGGCTTCTCAATGCGGTAGCTTCTCTTGTTGCGGAGCATGGGCTCTGAGCACGCGGGCTTCAATAGCTGTGGTTCTCGGGCTCTAGAGCGCAGGCTCAGTAGTTGTGGTGCACAGGCTTAGTTGCTCCGCGGCATGTGGGATCTTCCCGGACCAGGGCTGGAGCCCACGTCCCCTGCGTTGGCAGGTGGATTCTTAACCACTGCGCCACCAGGGAAGTCCCAGTCATTTATATTTTAACAGGTAAGAACTCCTTTAAAGCATCAAATTAATACTGTGTGATCATATATTATACATTTAATTTGTTAATACATTTAAAACAAGAAGACATAAAGCAAATACATCTTGAGGAAGTGGTGGCTGTTTTTATTTTTTTCCAAATATTTTCTTTTGGAGTAAGATATCAATGTTTATAAGAGACATGTAAATTCAATAACATTCTGCTGTATATCCACTGGCATGAATAAGAACAAAAGAACTGACAATATTTAGTGTCAGAGAGGATATGAACAAGCAGAACAGTCACGGCTGATGGCACGATAAATAGGTAAAACTTTGGAAAATAGTTTGGCAGAATGAAATGTGGTTAAACGTGTACACTCTGTGAACCCCACAGAAATGCGTACAAGAATGTTCATAACATCTTTGTTCATAATAGTCCCCAATAAGGAAAAAAAAAAGCAGACATACATCAACAGTAGAATGGATACATGGATTGTGGTATATTCATACGACAGAATCCCACACAGCGATGAAATACAATAAACCACTCCTATATATATTTATGTGAAGGACTCTCATAAACTGAATATTGACTGAAAGAAGCTAGATACAAAAGATCCATTCTGTATGATTTTACTTATATAAAGTACAACCACAGGCAAGAGCAAACTATGGTGATAGAGGATAGAGAGATGCTGTTTCTTAAGGGGTTGTAAATTGGGAGGGAACACAGGAATCCTTCTGGGTTACAGTACATTTTCTATATCTTGGATCTGGGAGATGGTTACACAGGGATGTAATTCTGTATAAATTCATCATTTGATGCATTTAATATCTCAACACTTTCCTGTATGTAAGATACCTCAAGAAAAAAACGAAAAAAAAAATCACTGAAAAAAAACCCCACACCCTTTGTAAAAAGGGTGTTTAGTAGCATTGTTCTGGAATGGCTTAGGTTTTGCCAGTTCTGGTAAAACAGCGTCTATAATGGTTTATAGCTTCAAGGCATGTCAGAGAATCCATCATAAACGTATAGAGTTGGAAGGGAACTTGGAAAACGATCAAATTTGTTTCCTTCATGTCACAGAAGAGGAAACAGAGACTGAGAGATGAAGTCCTTGCAGGAGGCCACCCAGCTAGATGATACCTGAGTTAGGACTCAAACATGTGATTCCTTTAAGTCAGAATTTCTTCTACCACCTGCTGCTTCGATGTTGGTTTGAAGTACGTTCAACAGATTCTGACGACCATTCAGCATATGACCACTCAGCTGTCAGGGCAGCCTGCGGGTCTGCAGGACATCAGGTGGTTCTCAGTCAGTCCAAGGCACTCACCCTTATCTCTCTTTCAGCTTGCCTCCAGGAATTCAGTTTTTCCCTGCCCTTCTTCAAAGCAGCAGCCACCTGTGCCATTTCTCCATTTCTCCTCTTACCTAGGACCACCTCCAGAGCAGCAGTCTGCTCAGTGGCTTCTTTCCTTGGCTCTTTAAATCATGCATGGGTCCTTCATATATCAATGTTTTGTCGCGTATTGGGGGTGGGGGTAAAAGAGAGTGGGGGAAAAATACATAAGAGGAAGCAAATTAGGTTTTTGAATCTCATGAAATGTTTTCTGATGGAGCCCTGGCCGCTCTTCTCAAAGTATGTGCAAAAGCAAAAAACACAATCCACAGGAGTGAAAAGGAATAAATCATATCGAAGTAATTATCAATATATTATAGGAAATACAAATTTGTGAGATAATACATAAGCTTCTTTTTTAAGGCCAAGATCTAGTGGCAAGTATAATAACTATAATTACATAGTGTCTAAATAATATTTGATATATCTGCCACAATTATAATATGGTATGAAAATACCTACGATTTCTGTTGTTGATAACATCATAGATACTGCTAATATTACTATGTGTGGGATATTTTTTTCACTTATATTCTTAACAGAAGAAAATGTTAACCTTCTGTGATAACATGGATTTTTTTTTATTCAAGGTCACTGATCTAAGTGAAGAATTCTATTCTAATCATTGTTCCTGGAAGTTAGTTCCTATTTATAAACAAAATTGCCTGAAATGGGAGCATTCAAAGGAGAGAGTTAAATGCTATCAACATCAGCAATAATAATAAATGTTCAGGTCTGAGGCAAGGGCTGAATGTTTACCCCAGACCCTTAGCCATGCACTCTAGAGTCCTGATAACAGCGGTCCCCACCCATTTTGGCCCGGTTTCATGGAAGACAATTTGTCCACGGCGGCGGGGTGGGGGGTGGGGGGTATGGTTCAGGCGGTAATACCAGCGATGGGGAAGCAGCAGATGAAGCTTCGCTTGCTTGCCCGCTGCTCACCTCCTGCTGTGCAGCCCGGTTCCCAACAGGCGCTGACGGATACAGGGCCGCGGCCCGGAGTTGGGGGACCCCTGCCTTATAACACTGCCTTTGCAAGAAGTCATAGTGGGGGAGGGGTTGCACAGAAGCAAGTACATAAATTGGGTGGTAAAGAAGCAGGGGAGCAATATATTAGCAGGGAGGTGTAAGAAGGTAAGAAGATGCCTTCCTTATTTTCAAAGATCTTGCAGTCGGGAGGGAAAAAAAAGATTAACCATCCAGAGGTAAGTACTAAACAATTAAGCACTAACCCACATAAATTATACTACATCATGAAATCATTTGAAATGTGCATTTTAATAATGGGTAGAAATAAGAGTACATCAGATTTAATAATATTTCTACAGATTTAAAAAAATTGCCAGGCTCTATTTTCTCTTCTTAGTTTTCGAGCCTAACTTGGGAAGCTCAAAATTCTTTGTAGGACATCTTTGCCTTGGGCACCCCCATCTTCTTGTGATTTGTTGCCTCTTGTCCAAGACACTCTCAACTTCCTAAGGGCAGGGCAATGACTTATTTATTTGACTTTTCATAATTACTCAGGCTACTAATTTTAATATGCCAAATATTACCTTGGGAAACCTTGTGTCAAGGGCGTGACTGAAGGGAGTTTTGATTGATTGGTCGTTTCCCATTTTGCAAAATTTTCCGTGTTGCAGTTCAGTTAAACTTAGATTAGAGATAATAACAGATGAAAGTTTTATATATGGATTATATTTTAATTAATTTTAAGTAGGATTTTAGTGAGAGCAAAAATAAGGTGGATAAAAATATCTGCTTGTCAATTTTTTACTGACATTTATATTTTGGTTTTGTGGTACTTAAAAAAGGAAAAATGCAGTTGGCTTTTGAGTATATGCATTCAGATTTAAAATTTCAATTCTTTTTTTTTTTTCTTTAAGAGTGATCATCTACGCTCTATCCTGTATCCTATCCTGGTAAGGTGTTCTTTATGTAAAAAAGAATGTATCGTTGCAGAAATACAGAAGTGATTTTTAAAGCAACTTTTACCTTTTGCTGATCCATTAACAGATATGAACAGAAATGCCCACTAGAGGTCTCTCCACCCTGAATTATTTCTGATTCCTGAAATGAGATAGCATTTATTTGCTTTCAATTCCTTGCCTGCTCATGTTACCTAGTGAAATTTTGCTGCATTTGACATGATAGCTAGCCATGACCCTAACAGAGGAGAGTGGCACCAACAACCAAACTGCTACGCCTGTGAGTCTATTTTATTTACATACAAGAATGTTAGTTTCACTGCTCTGCTCTATAGAGTTCATCTGACAGTTTTCATGCTTCTGAGGGAGGATGGAAAACATGAATGCCCTTTAAAGATAGTGACCACATGCTGTCATGTTCTTTGCAGCTTGCAGAAAACTGTGGTAGGGGCTTCCCTGGTGGCGCAGTGGTTAAGAATCAGCCTACCAGTGCAGGGGACACGGCTTCGAGCCCTGGTCCGGGAAGATCCCACATGCCGTGGAGCAACTAAGCCCGTGCACCACACCTACTGAGCCTCTACAGCCTCTACAGCCTGCAAGCCACACCTACTGAGCCCGTGTGCCACAACTACTGAAGCCTGTGCGCCGAGAGCCCGTGCTCTGCAACAAGAGAAGCCACCGCAATGAGAAGCCCGCGCACCGCAACAAGGAGTAGCCCCCGCTCACCGCAACTAGAGAAAGCCCGCACACAGCAACAAAGACACAACGCAGCCAAAAATAAATAAATAAATTTATTTTTTTAAAAAAGAAAGAAAACTGTGGTAGCCTATCAACTGGAAATAATTATTATGATAGGCAGTTTTTAGCCCTACTCTTATCGAGTCACAGAAAATAGAGATTTTAATTCAAAGGAACAACTTTCATAGGCAAACTCTAGAGAAAACTTCTTGATCTTCTGATACATTTACCTTATTCATTATGTCAAATTTTAGGGAGCTTGTCTTATGTGCAGACTGCATACAGAAACTTGTTACAGTGTATAATTTTAACAATGTTTTGTGTGTGTGACTCTGTGTGTGTGTGTGGTGTGTGTCTGTGTGTCTAGATAAAGCAATTCTGAGATCACTTCCAGCAAACATTTATAAACTGTCCTTTACTAGATGAGTCTTAAAACATGGAAATAAAATGACAACAACCCTCTCCATGGCCTTTAATCCCACACCCCGGTTCAAGAGAAGATAGAGTTAGTGACCAATGGATAGGGTGTTCTATTGAGAAAAGTCAGCACTTAGGATGAGCTGTGGTCGCTGCCCCCACAACAGATGGAGGTCACCCAGTTTGCGAACTAATCCTCGGAAGTTAGATTAATTCTCTGATGTGGCCCAAAGAAACCTGCAAGCCAAATGAAGAAAAAAAGGATCATCAACGAAGTGCAGTGATCCATAAGACTGAATTGAAAATGTGGCTAAGGGAAGAGAAAATACCAGGTAAACCTATTGCTTTTCAAATCATAATTGTTTTTCTTTTCAAAACCAGAGTCTACAAAACACAGAGACAAAAGCAGAACTACATGTAAGAAGCCAATACAGCATCTACCCTAACAAAATACAACAGCAAGCAATATAAAGAGCCTACTTCATTCTTGAATCAGCTTGCATTAATGATGGACATGAGGACAAAATAATCTCAAGCTCTCAGCTGTCTGGGCTGGAGGAATCCTAATCCCCTGGTGCTCTGCCGCAAGATTGCTGTACCAATAAACATCAGCCCAGAGGAGAGTTCGACTTAGATCCCAAACCACCTTAAGCAGAAATATGATGTCTTGGGAACTGTTGCCTCTTTAGTATGATCAAAGTCAATGGAAGATTCTTCCCACAGGATGAGATTGGTGTGGGAATAAACATTGAAACTGGGGTAAGCCCCTCCAAGGCAAAGGATACCACCTTTTCACAAAGCAGAGAGCAATAACCTAAGAGAACATGCTTTCTTAAGTGATACCACACTGTCTGGGGCAAGTTTCCAACATTTACAGGTTATGGAAATACTTTGTGCTACATTATTCTACTGAAATAGCTGGAAGCCTATGCAAAGAAGCTCATGACAGTGTTGTGTCTAAGTAATGAAAAATTAGAACCAATCTATTGTCCACCATATGGGATTGGTTAGTGAAACATTTGGGTAGAATTTAAAATGATTATGTGTAACAATATTTGTTAAAAAGGAAGAGATTTCATAATTTTAAATTAATAAGTGGAAAAGCAGTGGTTTTCAAGTATTTTAACTCACAATTAGAAAATCATTATGCTTTATAATCCCAGATACATTTACACACACACACACACACACACACACACATACACTCTCTCTCTCTCTCACACACAAGTGAAGCCATATTCAGCTTGATTCTGCACTGTTTAGTCTGTTTCTTTATATGCTATTTAAATTAATTACTTTAATGCTGGTCATTACCCACTAAACAAATTCTCTGATCCACTAACTGGTCATAACTCACAGTCTGAAAATACTTGAGGTTGAGAATAACATATTGTATGAATCTATTTTTGTAAACATATATATTTTCACGAGAAAACTCATGAAGACATATACTGAAATATAAACTGTAGTTCTCTCTTAGTGATGGAGTTTCTTTTTTCTTTCCTTCTTTCTTACTTTTATTAGCACTCTTTCCTTCAGGATATTATACTTTTTGGTAATTGAAAATCATCCAAGAAATGTTTTAGGCGCTTTCAAATCATTTCAATGTCTGACTGTATCCTCCTCTATCATTAGGTTTATCTGATGTGTTTTCTTCCAGCAACCATAATGATATCCCTATTCTCTTATCTTCTAATTCAAAGTACCTAAAAAGGGAGAGAGAAAAGTAGGTAGGAAGGAAGGATTGAAGGATTGAAGAAAACAAAGATGAGAGGGAAAGAGAGAGGAGTGATTTTCCTATAGCTACTCCAAGATTTTTTAATTTATTTACCCAAGGTACTTGTGCATGCGTGCACGCACGTGCAAGTGCATACAGGCGTGTGTGCCTGTGTGTATGAATGTATGTGTGTAGATTTGGGGCCCAGAGCTTATTTTTATGTTTGCCTAGAGACTGAGACTCAATAACAAAAATTCTGTTTGAGCCATCCAGTTCATCAGTGCTTTCAATTTGAGAAATTCACATCCTGCTTTTCTATGCCTCAGTTTCCCTATTTGTAAAACAAAGTTGCTGTGCGAAGATTTCACTTCTAGATATTTTGGCTAAGGAGGAATCACCTGGATAGCTGATTCTTCACTTACAGGTATACATTTTTGGATTATTGATAACTCAAAATCCATACTTCTTGCCATATGCTGAATTCCCACATAGAGGGAACACTGCAAAAGTTCTGCCTTTATTATGTATTAAATTTAGCTCAGTGGTTAAATCAGATCAAATGCCTCTTTTCATAACAAATATTAACAACATTTTTCACTATCTTCCATTATTTGACTACTTGAACTTATAACTTCGCAGAATTGAAGGAAAACCTACTGACACGTGGATGGCAATGCTACTCTGCTGACATGGGTACATATTTATTTAAACAGTCTGTGTCTCCTATAGCTATTGGTTTACCTAATTTTTAGTGTTAAAGACCATGAGTTGTAGTTAATAGGTCATGTAATTGTAAAGAGCTTTGATAAGCTTTATTCATAGTCTTGGAAATACTCAAGATCCTTCCAGAGACCCAACTTCAATTTAAAGATGTCACTACTGAGAGTGAAAGTAAGTCTTCAAGGCAAAGATTCTCTCTGGGAACAGATTACAGGGACTTCCATACGTGTATGATTCATAGACATTTCTGAGTTCACAGGCCAGTGGTTGAGAAATGGCAGCATATGGGCCAAATCTATCTCCAAGGATTTTTTTGGGGGGGGAGGGGAGTGTCTTTGGATGTTAAAATAATTTTTAAAAATTAGTTACAAACACTAAAATTGAGAGATTCCCTATAATAGACCAGAATTGTATTTCAGCTTCTCTCAAAAAATTCTAACATCTCCACCCTGGACCCAAATTCCTGCAAAGCACCTCCCTGGACCTGAGTCACCATTGCACTTTATCACTGGTGGACTGCACAGTCTAACCTGCATTCCTTCGTTCATGCAGGTTGTCTGCTTAACCTTGCTGGGTCTTTGAACTTGAGACCCCCTATTGTAAGCAAACATATTATTAAGTCACCATGAGTTTAAAAATTATATATTTGATATAATTAATTAGAAAATAAATAAAACAGGTAGCAGGGATTAACTAAAAACAGACCATAGTTATTGCAAGCAACCTCCTTCTTTAAACACACTCATTTCCTATCTTATTTTCAAGCCTCACTGGCTTCATGTTGTTACACTTACATGCATTCACCCCTCTCCTTACTTGCTTCTGCTTTTGGGGACTATTTTTGTAACATGCATATAATAATGCCTGCTCAGCCCACCTTTCTGGGTTATTGTGAAGATCCAAATGTAAAAGTGCTATATAAATGCAGAGTATTATTGTATACATTATTATTCACGCTCAGGCACTGGTGGGTTCTTACAGGCCCCGCTGCTCTGGCTGGCTCGAAGTTGACGTCTCCGCACTAACATATGAAGTTAGTTACGCGCCTTTCAATCCACTTACTGCTGCACTTGACTCTTTCATACTGGTGTTGAGGCAGCAGGATCTTTTTGTCTGTCAGCTCAGTACTCATTCTAACTGAAAAAAATAAAATAAAAATTCTCCTCAGTTCCCATGACAAGAACCGAGGATGAAAACCTACTTGTGCTTTGTCTCTCCTAACTGTGGCTTTGTTCAAGTTCAATATGGCTCCACCACCAGCAGGCACAAAGGGAACAGCATCCCCGGGAGATCTGCAACAGCCCATTTCTCCAGAAAACAGTCCACACTCAAGTTGCATTTTGTTTGAATGGCACACACCATTGTGTAAAACATTCATATAGTTTGACATCAAAAAATAAATGCAAAGCAATCTGTTAACAAGAGGACTTGTAAATCTATTCATATCCGCATGGCCTATCCTCTCCGAGCTTCAGACTCTGCACCTCAACACCCATCTGACATCCCACAAGGGCAGAGTGTTTTACCTGTATTTGTTTAACTGATATAATTCCCAGTGCCCAGAACGGTGACTGACCTACAGTAAGTCCTCAATACTTTTTGGTTTTGTTGTTGAGTCAGTGAATGATACCATCCAATAAGTATCTACAACTTAACTTCGCAGAATAAAACTGTGGATTCCCATCTCCCAAATCCAAATCTGCTCCTCTCTTTACTCTTTCCATCTTCATAAATGGCACCACTACCCTCCCAGCTACTGAGCTGCTTTGATTCTCCTCTTTCCCTTACTACCAACTTCCAATCCGTCAGAGAGTCCTTCTGGCTCTACTTCTGTGATGTGGCTTGACTCTGTGTACTTCTCACCAACATCAGTGCTACCCCAATACAAGTGACTCTCAGCTCTTGGCCAGACAACTCCAACAGCAGCCTCCTCCAGATTCCTGCCCCCTCCTCCTACAGTCCATTCTCCTCACAACAGCCAAAGGGAACTTTTAAAAATATAAATATGGTCATATTACCTGCTACTATGAATTCTCCACTGGCTTCTCATTGTGCTTAGTCTAAGATTCAAATCCCTGGTCTATAAGAGCAAACATTTGTGGTTTGCAAAACCTGGTAGCACAACAGAATCACCTGGAAAGATTTAAAATATGTAGAGCTGGGCTTCCCTGGTGGCGCAGTGGTTGAGAATCTGCCTGCCAATGCAGGGGACACGGGTTCGAGCCCTGGTCTGGGAAGATCCCACATGCCGCGGAGCAACTAGGCCCGTGAGCCACAATTACTGAGCCTGCGTGTCTGGAGCCTGTGCTCCGCAACAGGAGAGGCTGCGACAGTGAGAGGCCCGCGCACCGCGATGAAGAGTGGCCCCCACTTGCCGCAACTGGAGAAAGCCCTCACGCAGAAACGAAGACCCAACACAGCCATAAATAAATAAATAAATAAAAATTAAAAAAAAAAAATATGTAGAGCTTGAGCCCACATATTAGACTGACTGAATCAATATCTCTGGGGGGAGAGTCTTGGTAGATTGTAATCTACCAAGTGTACTTGGAACATTATACCCCATTTTTCATCTTCTCTTACACCTTGCATCACTCTCCTCTTCATCTTAAACTCTTCAGATACCTTGGGCTTCTTTTCTCTCTCCAGAAATCGAGCTCCTGCCCGCCTCAGGACTCTTGCTTTCATTGTACTTTCTCTCTGGAATGTCCCTCCTATTTTCACGGCTGCTTCTCTTCCTCCTTCAGGGATCTTATCCTCCTTAGTGGGTCTTACTCTGACCCTCTCACTAACCTAGCAACAAATCCCTGTCCTTAGGCATTTTCTGTGCCATAACTGTGCTATATTTTCTTTCTAGCACTTACCACCATCTGAATTATTCTTATCTACTCATGAGTTAATATGTCTTTCCCAACAGAAAGTAAAATCCACTAAGGCAGGGACATTGACTGTCTTCTTTACTGCTACATCTCCATAATGCTAAAAAGAAAAATTTCAGTCTTTTGGGGCTCTGTCCCAACTATTCACTTCTGCCATTATAGTTGCAAAAGTAGCCAAGAATATGTGACAAATGGCCATGGCTGTGTTCTAATAAAACTTCGTGTATGGAATGAAATCTGAATTTAATTTAATTTTCATATGTAGCAAAATATTACTCCTTTGATTTTTTTAACCACTTAACATTGTAAATACCATTACTAGCTCATGGGCCCATACAGAAAAAAAAATGTGGCAGGATGCATTTGGCCCATGGGCTGTAATTTGCCAAGCTCTGATTAAGAGCATTTGCATTTGTCTTTTAATTTGAAAGGCCAGAATTTCTTTGAGAAGTACAAAGAGGCGTCCTAAAACACTATTAGCAGTGTTATTACACTATTTCCACCTAGGGATGTCTGCAGGTCTGGAACCAATTCAGAAAACATTTGCCAAGTATATATTACGTTAAACAGAACTAGATTAAGTAGCAGGCCAGGGGGCAGCTACCCAAGGTACAATCTGTAACTGAAGCTAAAATATCACCATAATAAATCTGAAACAGCACACTTCTGAACTCAGTTTTCCATGAGTCTTTTTTCATAAATGACAAAATACAAATTCCTGAAAATGAAGACCACCACCCTGAATGAATAGTAATTTAAAACAAAATCATAACTTGCACCTACCCTCATCCTCATTAAATAAATATTGAGAAAATATTTAAATAATTTTAGCATTTAAATATTTAAACATTTTAGAGATTGCAGATTATTTTTCTGCTTCTGGATTTCACATAACTTCAACTGATCCTAAGCTGAAGACATTGCAAAAAACTCCAAAAAATACAAAGAATAAACAACTCCTTCTTCTCAAGGAGCTTATCCTGGCTGTCCTCAACTTTCACCTGGTTAAATATTAATTATACATTTTACTTCAGCCCAGAGGTCACTATTTCTGGGAAGATTTTTGATCTTGCCAACAAAGATCCATCAGTTGCCCTCGGTTCCCTGTATTTCCCCTTCTTTGCATGTACTTACATATTTGTTTTAAAATAAAATATACTTGTTATTTATATATTTATTTAAAATGCAAATATTTACTTACATACTTGAGTATTTAATTGATGCCTCTTTCTCTCAGGAGTCTGCCAAGCACTTAAGGCATGCTTTATGGGCCAGGATGAATGTTCTGCCTGGCATGCAGTTGGCACTCAATAAATAATTATTCAATCAAGGAATAAGGAACTGAATAAAGGAATATGATGGACCTCAATGGAAGGCAAATTTTTTTGCCTTAACAGCTATGATGACATTCCCTTCCACTTTCTCTATAACTTTTTATAATTCATTGTGTACACATTTGTTATGAATATCACAATCATTTCTGAGATTCAAACAGTCCACCTATGGGTGAATGGAGAATAAAAACAGGGAAGAGATGAAGGCACCTCTGGAGTGAAAATTCATTAGACACAGAGGTAGACTTTTCAACCACAGCATTCATTTTAAAGCTCACATGCTTGTTACTGGAGAAGAAGAAGAAAAATCAACTGCATGTATTTAAAAGCACAGGGAAACACAAGGCAAAGCCTTCTTTCAAAACCATAGGAAGCTTGTTTTCAATCCTGATTCTAAAAGATGAACAGCCAACTCTCCCCTTCATTATAATCCTCATCGCTGCCCTTACAATTAGGTCCTAGAATGCATGCTCGTGCTCAGGCACAAAATCAAAAGCTATAGCACAAACATATTTCCATAGACACTGCATATGTCTTCAGTTTCTCTGGCAAGGGGCAAATTGAAGTGGGATCTCCCACTCAGCTAACTCTTCCTAATTAGGATGCCCCGCTTTCCATGTGACTGATATTTCTGCAAGAGCAATACTACAGATAAACTTCTACATTAACAAGACTAGACACTGAAAATGTATGAACCAGATGATAATATATTTCCTACCAAAAGATATGTAGCTCCAAAAGAGTTTATAACCCATGTGATCAGTAGAATCCAGACTGCTAATTCTAGTGTCCTTTGAGTTGTAAAACTGTGATGATGGTGATGAATAACACAAGTGTAATATACTAATAAGGAGAGATCTATATTCTGGAGGAAGAACGTAAGTTTGGAGCATAGCAAGTGAATGACACTCTCCAGCGAAAACATCATATAAAGTCAAGAGTTATAGTCCTTTCAGCAATATCTAAATTCACAATTGCCTGAAACAAATTTTAAAAAAATCAAGTGGTTGTGTTTATCTGAGGATTCAATACGAGTACATCCACAGTTATGAGGTTGTGAAATGAACACTGCTATAAAATAAGATGCTTACTCTCTAACGGATTATATAAAATTAATCTCCATTAAAATATTCCCACCACTTAACACTGGCTTGTATCTCTGCTGAATCTCCTATCCAAGATAAATACAGTACAATGAAAGTTTAAGGTGAAATTGCAAATCTTGCAACAAATGCAGGATTTCATGAAGTTAACAAAAGTGATATTGGAGGATTTCTTTAAACCTCAAGCCATTTATAAATAGCATTTTAATGCAAGTAGAGTAGTTAATGATTATGTAATCGCTGTCAGGGATGATGACACAATTATCATTTCAAAAGAAAATGACTTAAATGTAAAAAGATTCAGAGAAGTCCTTGGGAAAGCTCAAGAAGTCCTTGAATATTTTTGAAAATATGATGTTCTGTATCATTTGCTGTGAAAATAAAAAGTGAAGAATATTCTTTCACACCACGAGAAAATTTTCTCACAAAAATGTTCTAGGAAAAAATAAATATAACTCAGATCCTGCTTATTTTAGGTATCAGCTTTCAGTTGCCACTCCCACCATTTTATAAAATAAAATATAAAATGAAAAATTGTAAATATTATAAAATAAACATTTATATATAAAATAAAATACAAATATATATAGATAGAATCAATATAAGATAAAAACATAATATAAAAGAAAATAAACCTTTTCATATTACCTTCAGTTTTCAAGGTAACATGCCAATAAACAATTTTTCAGAATTTCTATGACATACTCACCTCCACTTTAAGGAAACTTTTCCTGGAACCAGCTTTCCTTGGCTATGAAGAATTACCTAAGTAAAGTTTTGCTTCCTACTTCTCTGAAAGCTTTTCTCCAACTACTTCATGATCTCCTCCTACTAGTTTTAACACCCATTAGTTAAAAGTGGGGCTTCTCGGACTTCCATGGTGGTGCGGTTGTTAAGAATCCACCTGCCAATGCAGGGGACACAGGTTCGAGCCCTGGTCCAGGAAGATCCCACATGCTGTAAAGCAACTAAGCCCGTGAGCCACAACTACTGAAGCCCACACGCCTAGAGCCTGTGCTCCGCAACAAGAGAAGCCACTGCAACGAGAAGCCCGCGCACCTCAACAAAGAGTAGCCCCCTCTCACCGCAACTAGAGAAAGCCCGCGCGTGCAGCACTAAAGACCCAACACAGCCAAAAATAAATAAATAAATAAATAAATATATTTTAAAAAGCAGGGCTTCTCCAGGTTTCACTGATTTGTACAAGTTAATACAGTTTATTGTCCAATGGGGGCACTTTTGAATGTGAAAGGAGAAGCCAAAAATAAACAGCCATTGAGTGATTCACAACAGTCGTAACTGCTGAACTTCCATTTTTTTGGTCTAACTCACTTTGCGTGCTCTTCTTGTGTGAGCCAGTCCATTCCCAACAGGCAAACATGCAATCTCCCTACCCCATTGACCTCCTTCTGTATTCCCAATCTCAGATTCCATTTAGTGACCCTAACTCAAAATCTTGACATAAACTAGACTTCCCTTCTTCACTCTCTTTCAACCCATTCAATCAATCACCTTTAAAGTGGTTTCACCATTTTATGTGTGAATCCATCTCATACGAATAAGACCCTGATACTTTCATTTGGACCTCCTGTACCAAATCCCTATCAGGTCCTCTACCTCCTCTCTTTCCCTTCCCAACTGCATGTCATATCCTGCCATACACAGACAAAGAATAGTCTTACCACATCAGTCTTTCTTTAAGTCTTACAGAAGGGACCAATCTCCTTAGCTGTACGTGAGCAATGCTGTAGTCTTTATGTATCCTTCCCATACAATCTCTCATCTTTTCCTACATCATACTTTATGGTAAAGTAGTAACTTGTAAGCAGGGATACAGCCACTTCCTTGACAATATAAGACATATGATCTATGTGCATTGTGAACAATTTTTATATAGAAATGATCAAATAATGCCACGATGACAAAATAGTTAAGAACCATGAGCCCAAAATAGTTAAGAACAGTGAACGTGTATTTTCAGTGGAAACAGCTATAACCTTGTGTATTCTCTACTGCTCACTGATCTACTCACTGTGACCCTGGCCAAGTTAATTAACTTTCTAAGCATATTTCCTCATAATTAAAAACAGGAATAATAATTTTTGCCTTTCACTGTTTATTATGAGAAAGAAATGGGACAGTTTTTGTAGAATGCTGATGTAGACTTTCAATCAATGGTAATGACAATGATGAAGGGAATGATGATAGTAATATATCAAGCAGTTTCTCACTGCTATTCTTTTGTTTCTGTTTTCCTCCTACCTAAAAATTTTGTATTCTCTCGTTTTACCTGGTAAAATTTTCATTAGTCTTTAAGGTACAGCTCAGATTTTATCTGCTTTAAGAGGCGCTTCCTTACAATACCCCAGACTGAGCTGTGCTCCACATTTTTATCTCTGCATACCTCTCTGCAAGAGAGAGTAACAATTCATAAATATGTTTCCCCAGCCAGACTATACATTCTTTCAAAGTCAAAGACTGTGTCACATTACCTTTTTATCTTAGTGCCTTGCACAGTAGTTAGCACATAGCTGTAGGGAGTTCAATTGATTTGGGCTTGAACAAGGAAAGAATATGACTAGGAGAAGTGATATGGGTGATATGACCCACGCTCTATTGGGTGGCACTTAAATAGGATTGCATTAGAGCAGAGGTACCTCACAGCATAAGACCTTCCAGAGGCTACCATTTGGAAGGGGGGGAGGGTAAGAGAATTCCTGGGGGAGAGGTGGGAGAAGAGGGTGCTTTCAGGTGGTAACTCTCAGCAGCAAGGCTGGGAGTCTCTGGGTCAGAGAGCACCAAAGGATGGTATCAGCTTGGGGCCTTATCTGTCAAGGCTCTATCTTATCAATGGGTGACATCTGCAGAGCAAAATTTTCCTGAGGTATACAAAGCAGGCATCTCTAAGCGGCTCAAAAATCAATTTGTTTGGGTTATTTTAAAAAATAATTGGATGTGTAAAAATTTGAGTTTGATATCAACAGGCTTTTGAGCTAAAGGGTCTCAGCCTGAAGTAAAGAAATAAATAACCTAGAGGCCAATACACAGAGGCTATCTTTGGCTTATTTATATAACATTAGTAGGTTCTCAGTAATTATTGAACTTATGTATAAAGTTACTAACTACAATTTTGCTGTATACTCAGAATTTCCCAAGGGAACATCATATTTTAATTGAGGTCAAATTCAGACTCCAGAGGTAGAGGACTTGGCCCATTTGTTTTCTTAAATATGTCCATTAATCTATTCAGTTTTGGAATTCAAGACATTTAAAAGAGCTCTCTGGGAAATGGATGTATCATGACTCCCCTTTACAGCTCTACAGCAAGTGTAATACCTTGGGTATCAGGTATACTCAATAAATATTTGTGGGACTTCCCTGGCGGTCCAGTGGTTGACTCTGCGCTTCCACTGCGGGGGGTCAGGGGGGGTTCGATCCCTGGTCGGGGAACTAAGATCCCACATGCCACGCAGCCAAAAAAATAAAAATAAAAAAATAAATATCTGTTATTTAAAATGAATTAATGATCCCAAATTTCACAGAGCATATATTCTTGAAATAAGACCTTTATAATGGAAAGCCTTTCTTTAGGCTTTAAAAAATATATAGTCTTGAAAAGAAAACTCAGCCCCAACCCTAGAAATATTTAATTGTATTTGTTGAATTAAGATATGTGGGTATTTTTTAGTTGAAAAATATTGAATAAAAACTTTATACATGAGAAATGCAGGCAAATTGAGATTATCAGAAGACAATGTAATGAATCATCTTCTTCATAAAAATGCCTATTCTACCTCTCCAAATCCACAAATGGTGAGGATGAGGAGGAGATGAATGGATGGATGGATAGATGGATGGATGTAGGAGGGAGGGTTGAGGGGTGGATGGAGGGAGAGAGAGATAAAATTTTCTTCACATTTACTATGTCCGAGGTTTAATACCTGACAGTGTACTCACATTATCTCATTTAATGCTCCTAACAACTAGCCAGGGAAGATGTTATTATTATCCTATTTTAAATCTGAGGCTGAGAGAGATTAAGTTACTTACGCAAGACAACAGAGCTAGTAAATTATCCTTGAATGCCAAGTTCTCTGACTCAGAGTGCTTTTGCTCAATTACTAAATGAGTGCCCATACATGTTAAAAAAGGAGAATTTCAGCTTGCACAGATTTTGTTCCATAAAAGAGAGCTGCAACCTTTTTCCATGTTGGTCTTTCAGCTGGCCTGCTAAAAATACTTTTTTATTTTGAAAAGTAATTTCAAACACACAGAAAACACAATAAAATCAATGTGGAATTGTAATTAAGTTCCAGATCAACATATTCTAGAGGAAAACAAAAGAAAGCAGCTGGAATTCTCTTATTTTATGAACTAATTGAATTATACAGCACCCACTTACTGTTCAATTAGTTTAATTATGGTCAACATCAGTCTCTGTTGTTAAGATGACAGAAGAATATAATTCTGCCACTTTTTTTGGAACTAGTGCTGTCAGACTGATATTAAATAGATTTTGTGCATAATGGTTTATTTTCAGCTACTCGGCAGTAGTACTATATAAATCAAATGATCCAAAATAAAATAATTTTTGAACAAATCTCTTTGGAATCTTTATTTCTTGCAGTTATTTCTTTATATACTCCATTATTGGTTGAATCTTGTATGATTTTATAATACTCATATATCTTCATTCAACAGAAATAAAGTCAAGGCATCCTTACAGTTCTAGAATGAACTCATCAACTAAAAACATGAACATGCACCACTTAAAGTAACAGGGATAATTAAGCTGACAATGAAAAAATCTTGAAAATTATTTAAGTAGCTCATTAAATGAAATGTCTAATTTAAGCTCCATATGAAGTAGAATTTAAACAACGGTGTGTGTGTGTGTGTGTGTATATATATATATATATATATATATATATATGTATAGTTCCAGTGCAGTCTGAAAACTCACCATTAGAAGTTGTAAAACCCAGGGAATTAACTATTAGATAGCAATAAGATATTGACTTCAAACATTTCAAGTGCTGGCACAAGAGCAAACAATTTAAATTTCTACAACTCACCCAAGCATTTGTTGTTTACATATTTAGAGAGGCTAGGCTCATAAATTAAACTGGAGAATAAGCTAACACTTTGTAACCAAACACTAGGAGTTAAACACAGAACCAAGAAAATAAGATACAGATCTAGGAAGATGTTATTTAGGAATAACATCCTGATCGTGTTATTCCAGTTCAGAGGAAATCCCCCAAAGCAAGACAATGGAGCAAATCCACTGAACACTCTTGTCCAACAGAGCATCTATGAAAATAATGAATTCGGAGCTCCCAGATACAACTAGTTCCAGAAATATTTCCCTTGGTCTGCACCAAGGAAAATATTTGGTCTACCAATTGTTTTGGTAATTTTAGAATTGGTTGTCAGTGTTTAAAGAAATCAAGGTATTTCAAATAAAGTTCTGCAATTCTAGTTTTTCATGAAAACTTCAATGTATCAGCACTAAGCACATGGTTCCGCAAGGCAATGATGCCCTCAATCTGAAGGACTATTGTTACTTCAGAAGGATTATCTGCTTTTCTGAGGCCAGGGTCCCTGCCACATCCTATGATGTGGCATGAGATCTATTTGAGTCATTCAGCTTATCTGCATGATCCTGGTAGAAACAGTAATGGGAGTTTGAGACCCTTGGACTAAGGGAAGAAGAAAATAGGGGAAACTTGACCACTCCACACAAACCTGAACTTAAATTCCCTGAACAGGATAGAAAATGTGGTTGATAATTTTCTTTCCCTAGAATCCAGCAAAGCATCTGGCATGTCAGTTGATGTTTGTTGAACAGACAGTGATTTGTCCAAAGGTCATGAGTAAATGTTGAGTTGAACCGGGAATAAAATCTTCTGGGATTCACACAAAGCAATTGGATTTTGAGGTCTACACACATTGTCCCAAATTAATCATTCAATTAACATCTCACCAAATTAACTTGTTGCTCAATTAAATCAATCAAATCAATCTCATAGTTTGCTATATCAAAGATAAATACCTAGGGGCTTCCCTGGTGGCGCAGTGGTTGAGAATCTGCCTGCTAATGCAGGGGACACGGGTTCGAGCCCTGGTCTGGGAAGATCCCACATGCCGCGGAGCGGCTGGGCCCGTGAGCCACAATTACTGAGCCTGCACGTCTGGAGCCTGTGCTCCGCAACAAGAGAGGCCGTGACAGTGAGAGGCCTGCGCACCGTGATGAAGAGTGGCCCCCGCTTGCCACAACTGGAGAGGGCCCTAGCACAGAAACGAAGACCCAACATAGCAATCAATCAATCAATCAATTAATCAATAAAAAAATAAATCTAAAAAAAAAAAAAAAAAAGATAAATACCTAGTATTTTCTTTCTCCAAGGCAATAGCTATCATCTATATAAATTACTTCCCCTGCCAAATATTTCTTGAACTAGGAACTACTTACCAAACTTCTCTAAAATCAAACAATAATATAAAGAAAAGAAAAAATTCCTCAAAAGACAAAAGAATGACTCTGGAAAATAAAGAATGTAGAAGGGGAGTAATTTTTCTTAAGGATTATATTACTTCGAGTGTGTGAAACTAAGCATATATTTTTATAATCTGTGAAAGTGTTTTCTATAAACTGGGCAGTTAATTGGTCACCACTTTATCCTAGTAAAAGGTAAAATCCTGAAAAAACCTAGAAAAAAAATCTACCTCAATGTCTTAACTTCAGACTTATAAACAAAGAACTGCTTTAGATTGTCAAAAAATGAGAAAAAAAAATGTGGGCAGATATATGATTTTTTTGTTTGTTTTTGGAGAAGCAACATGTTTGTGCCAAGTTGGATCATGATTATCAAGAAAATCTGTGAAAATACATGTATAATAATATAAATTACATTACATTGCCTACCAAAGAATAAAAACATTCACTCACTACACTTTCTCTAGAAAAAAACAGCAATTCTGATTAACACGCATTCCAGTGCATGTCGACACACTCAGCTCCTGATCCCTATTAAGCTGTTGTTGATCTTGTCTACCTAACAATAACTATCAAAATTAAAAAGGAATTAAGATGAAATGTAAGTTTCTTTTTTGACTGATGCCAATAAGACATTTGGAAATGCTTTACTGATTAAGCTTTATGATTTTTGGGGGGGGGGCTACTCTTGGGTATCCTGTAAAAGCAGTCTACAGGAATCAAAAGAGCAAATGATTCCTTTGGAGAAATGAGTTGTCCATTACCAGAGAAGCTGAAATGCTCTGAATGACCACCGTCTTCATTCATTCAACAAGTGTTATTTGAAGGTCCATTATTTCAGGTCTGGCCTAAAACGCTAGACGTGAGAAATAAAGTTGCAAACAGAAAGGTATAAAAGAAGATGCTCTAGAACTAATTGGATGAATGAGCTACACAAACTACCTAAAGTCTTTCTGAACCCTGAAATAAAATACCAATGTGCTGAATATATATTTAAAAAAATACTCCTGGTCTAAGTTATTTTCAACCTGACATACCCCCAAAAGGACTGTAGTCACTACTAATGATTTTATCTGTAAAATTTCTTTTTTTAAAAATATTTATTTATTTATTTGGCTGCACCTGGTCTTAGTTGCTGTACACAGGATCTTCGTTGTGGCATGTGGGATCTTTAGCTGCGGCATGCGGGATCTAGTTCCCTGACCAGGGAGCGAACCCAGTCCCCCTGCACTGGGAGCGTGGAGTCTTAAACAATGGACCACCAGGGAAGTCCCTGTAAAATTTCTTAAAGTACTATACTGGGAAGAAGAAAAATTCAGAGACAATAAAACCTCATTGCAGTGACTACAATCCACGGGGTTGGATGTTGCAGATGATGTTACAGGTAAGAACCTCAATATTAAAACATGTAGGAAGCACCAAGGAAGAACACTGCCTTTGCCTTCCACTATATTTACAGCATTTCACGCTCTAGGGAAGGCATTTTGTTGGAGAGCGCTCGTTAGGTATAAAGCTCTTGGAACAGGACCTGGCACAAAGTTAACTGCTATGTAATTATTCAAAGTTGCTGCTGTTTTTGTATTACTATTGCCATAGGCTTTCTGGGTCAAATTAAACAGAAGCAAAGAGAGTGAATAAGGTATATATGAAATATAAGTTGTAAACCAATGAAAAATATAAAATAAAATTCCTCCCACATAACAAAAAATAGATCCTTTAATATTTGACTACCTCTATTTGAATAAAGCAGCTACTGTTTATGAGAAACTTCTAGATTAGCTAACTTCTTCTCTTATATTCATTTACTCCAGACCCTAATAAGAATAAATATATACAACAAATGGAAAGAAATATATCTCTCTGTCACAGTAATTTTGGCCAGTGTGATTTTATTGAAGGACATTCCACTGTCTCAGGTTTCTTATCTAAACCATATAAATTTGAAAAATTATTAAAATGGGACTGATTCATAAAACAAACCCTAAGCTTCATTTATCACTTTCAGGATACTCTCCCATGCTTTTTTGATTAATACTTTTATTAGAGGCATTCAATACAGATAATGCAAAATTAAATGGATTTTGCCAGAATACATTATAGCCATTAAAATAAATCAGACTATTAAATGGAGGGAAAAAGTAAAATCTGAAAAAGAAATATAATTCCATATAACTTATGACAGAGTCAATTAATCACATAACTACAATTTGAGACCTTTCCTACAGAAAGAAAGGAATAAAGGTCCATTTGATACTTCATCATTATTGTCACATTCTGTAAAGAAAAGACCATGAGCCAAGCACCGGTCTGTACTGGACTTGAAGACAAAATTTTCTTTGTTTTTTCTGACTACCCTTGACTCAACTACCCCCTGCAGCACTTGTTAGAGACAATGTGAAATAAGTAAGAACCAACCCAAATTTCTATCTTTCAAAAACTGAAAGACAAGCCATTTGGGAATAGCTCTTGTCTTTTGTCATTCTGTCTTCATTTACACTTTCTACTTCGGAAAACTCTTCTCTAGTGTTCCATTTCACAAAATTGCCTCCAATTTCCAATTACCTTAATAACAAGATAGAACATTTACTTGACTTTAATTATTAAACTTCACAAGTTTTTTGGCCTTTAAGATTTCCTCTTAAATAATAAAAAAGGCGACAAGATGAACACTTTTTTACAAGTACAATCGTGCATCCAATATGAATTCATAGAATTATAATTAAGTTCATTTTTACCAAATACCAAATGTCTGCTATGACACCTTTTTAATACTGTCTGTGCTTTATGCCATTTCTGGAATTTATTATTTATTGATTTAATAGATTTTTAGGTGTCAGTTATAGTTTAGTGAATTTAAGTGATAATTGAAATTTTTCTGTGATACTGCTTGATGACAAGTTTAATCAATCAAAAGTTCTACTTCTATGTGATTAGAGCCTATTAAGTTTTAAGTGGGACATGGAAAGTAAAAAATTCATTCTTGCCCTCACAGAACTTACAGGATAGTTAGAAAGACAAGAGTAACATATAAGAGATGTTTGGAAACAACTAAAATATTCTTAGACTCCTGATGCAACAGGAATTAAGCAGGATGAAGAGGAAGAAGGAGGAGGAGGAGATGGAGGGGAGTCAGATTTTGATAAAGAAGGTGCAGGAGGAGACTTTTAGGGCAGTTTCAAGATTCCAAGAAGATAAAACTTGATGCCTAGAACAAATATGGAAGGCAAGAGGTATGGTGAGGAAGGAGGATGACTCCCTTAGGTCGTGAGCAGTATGTGCACTGAGATAGACATAGGCAGACTAAATGGGAATATTCAGGTGTTTGTTCCTAAATAGATATAGCCTGCCTTTTAGTGTAAATTACATCATGCAGACATAACCTTCTGGAAGCAGCATATTATAATGCTTAAAAAGATGGGCATTATTTTTAGAAATCTGAATTCCCCACGCGACTCTGTCACTTATCATATGCGTTAAATTGGGCAAGTGACAAATCCTTTAAGAATTAGCCCTTGAAGAATTGATACCTGTCTCCACGTCCCACCCTTCACTCTTGTATAATCTAGTGATCTCAACATTTTCATCGATGAGATTTCCAATGCATTAGTCTCTCTAAAGTCTCTCTTCTTAGACCTCAGCTGCTTCAAAATCCTATCCTCCACACTTCTGCCACCTACTTCTGTGATTATACCTCTGATCTTACAATTAACAATAAACATATCCATGCCTTAATCTGTATTTCAAACACTGTCCTAAAGCCTCCCTCCCCGCTTTCCATTTCAGTCTCTCTAGTATCCTGCCTCCAGAAATTCTTCCTTCTCACTGTGACTTCCAATTTATTGGCCTTTCCACCTTTCCACTTTCCATCACCCCCATTATGTCCTCACTTTTGTTCTTACCCAGCTCAATTACGTGGTCAATCACTGTAATCACTCCCTTGCAAATACTCTCAACTCACGTGGTCTCTATCCTTCCATCATCTCACCTGGCAAGGTACCAAATCTGGCTAAATCCAAGCCTTTGACTACTCAGGGCCTATGTCTAAGCAGCTGAATATTCCTGAAGAAAAATGTGCAGCCAAGCTGACAGGCGTTGCACTAAATTCTTGACAGAAATCTCGAGTGGGCTCTTAGTGCTTGCCTAGCAGTAAGTACATTTCCCTAGTCAATTCACTCTCTCATTCTACATGGCTCCTATTAGGAAACTTTTATTCTCTGCTCAGATTTTCCATAACTTCCATCTACTTGCTTCTCTCAGCTAAAGGTGCTGCTTAAACTTTTCCATAAGACAATATAAGATCAGAATAAGACGTCCATGTACTTCCACTAGCAACCTACCAATTAACCTGCATCTGTATCCACATACTCTGCCTTCCCCTTCTCCGTTATCAAGACAGAAACACCTATCTAAGGCCAACCTTCCACTTGTTCTATCGTTTATTGTTCTCATCCCATCAAAGGATCTGGCTCCCGAAATCTTCCTCTCTCTTCTTGCAGCCTCAAATTTTGTCTTGTAGAGGTCAGCAAACTATGGCTCATGGGGCCAAACCTGGCTGGACATCTAAGTTAAAAATGATTCTAACATTTTTAAATGGTTGAAAAAAATCAAATAATAATATTTCATGACACATGAAATTATATGAATTTCAAAGGTCAGTGTCCATAAAGAAAGTTTTATGGGAACACAGCCTTGCTCACTGGTTTATAACCTACAGCTGCTTCCACACTACAATAGCAGTGTTGAATAGTTGCAACAGATGTCTGGCTGGCAAAGCTAAAAACATTTAATAACTGGCCCTTTACAGCAAACGTTTTCTGACCTCAGTTCTACAAAATTATCCTCAATAACATTTAAACACGCTGCAATCACTTGCCAACAAAACAAAAACTATCTCTTGACTCCATGTCTCCCTCCAGCTACACCACCACTTCAATGTTTTCCTTTTGCAGCAATAATCATCATGACAATTACCAGTTCCTAGAGTTTTCACTCCATTTCTCCTGTCTGCTTTGAGCTCACTCCAGTAAGTTTACGTACCTAACACTGAACTGAAATTACTTTTACGCTGCAAGTGGGGAACCAATGGTTACTTTATCTTATTGACACTCGACCTCTTAGCAGCATTTGAAAGGAATCACTTTCTCCTTCACTTGCATTTGGGTCCCATCCTCTCTTGATTAATTGTCTTCTCATCTGTCTGATTCTTCTGTTTCTTTTGCTGAATATTCTCATTTTCCCAACATCTAAAATCTGGAGAGCTCTCAGGCTTCGTCTAGTGACTTCTTTTATTCCTTAGTCTTGTGACTTCTTTTATTCCTCTGCTTGCTGGGTGATCTCCTCTAGCACCATGGTTTTAGGTGACATTAATAAACTGATCCTCCTAAATGTATACGTCTATCCCGGACCAATCCCTTTATCTCCAGATTTATATACACAAGAGCATAATTGACATAGCAAACTTTATATGTCTAAAAACACACTCGACTTTCCCCTCAAACCTGCATCTTCTTTTCTGTCTTTCGCATTTCAGTAAAAGGCAACCTCTGTTCCTCCAAATGCTTAAACCAAAGTCTTTGTTGTCATCTTTGATTTTTCTCAACTTCTCATATTCAAATCCTATTGGCTCTTTGATATACTTTTACCTGTAACACACTCAAATACTATTAGCTCTTCCTTTAAAATAAACCAAAAACTTCAACCACTTTTCACTGCCTCCATTCCTATGACCGTAACCTTAGTTCAAATCATCATTTTATGTCTTGACTACAGTAGTAGCTTTCTGTTTGATCTCCCTACTTCTACCCTTTTTCCCTCAAAGGATACTTTTCAAATGAATACAAATCAGGCAACTTCCTTTCACATGGCTCCTCACTGCAAAATAATTGAAATCAAAACATTTAACCATGACCTGTGTTGCCTCTACTCTGCAACTTCATCGCATTCCACACCGTACCTCTCTACTATGCTTCATCATGTTGGTCTGATTTCTTTTGCGCACAACCTCTATGCTCACCTCCTGCTGCTGTTCACTTTGTTTAAATGCTTTCCTTCTCCCTGCTCATCACATGCTGTCACATAACCTTCAGATTCCAGATCAAATATCTCCCTCCCAGAGAGGCTTTTCCTGGCCACCTTGGCCATCTTCATGTCCTATCTCATCCACCTACCCTTTAAAGCTCCTACTCATTTCCTTTATTTCTGTCACAGCCCTTATCTCCATCAGATATTATACTATTACGTATTTTTTTTTTACCATACTAGAATATTAACTCCAAAAGAGTACGTCCCTTACCCTGTCTTAGTTGCCACTGTATCCAAGAGTCTGAAAGTGTTGCCACTCATGAACATCTGTTGATATACTAAATGAATTAATAAATTTTTTAAATCCATGTAAAATGTGTAATATATTGCCTGGCAAAATAAAATGCTAAATAAATGGAGGCTACTAATAAAAAAACAATAAATATACATAAAAGGAAAATTAAAAAATAAAATGTAAACATAAAAATACATAAATACTATTTAAAGACAGCAAGGTAGAAGAGTGATACATAAAACATTATAAATGTCAATGCTACAGAATAAACCTATAAAAATACTTAAACTTCAGACACTTCTATAATGGGTTTGCAGTACTGAAACAATATTTTATTTTCTAAGGGAGTATTGTATCTTTATTCAAAATTTTCCAGCACACACACATAAAATGATGGGCTATGCTACTGAAGTCAGCACTGACAGCCGTGGAGAAAGATAACTGAGCTTTCTTTTTCTTGAAGAAAGGGAATGAAGTTGCTGCTCTGCCATGCTTCTTTAAGCTCAAGTTTCAATTTGTGTTAAGTCTGGTCTCTTCCAAGTTCTGAATAGAACATTAAATTAAGTACTGCACAGTCAGTGTAACATATTCTTTTCTCATTCTTCTAGACCTTTGACTCTGCCCTAGGTAACATCCTTTACAAAGCTAACTTTGCTCTCTTTCCTTGGTTCAGGTGGTATATGGGATATTTTCAACAAAATTTAAATGTGTGGTTCCAAGTGTTGAATTTATATTCAAGCTGCATAAGCTTCTTACTGGAAAAAAATAGTTGAAAAAATAGTTATATGTGAACACTGAATATCCACTTCCTTTGAAACAGTAAAGTTTCTGCAATTTGATTGAGCTTACTTTGTTTGTTTCACTTCAAGGCAATTCATTAAACAGGGCTGGGCGTCTATAATGTTGAAAGCAATGTGTTTGGCTGCTTTAGAAGACACCAAATGAGCCAGGTGTGGAAAACATGTTCTATCTACTGGTCCACTCCAGTTGAATGATTATAGTAGCCTGAGGGGCTCTTAAGAAGTACTGTGAGGCTATGAATGGAATTATGGGAAACAGTGATATGATCCATGCATGTTATCTGACTAAATTATTTAGGCAAAAGGGGAATCACTGCACAAACAATGAGTGTTTGCTATGTTGGAATTGATAGTCATTGCTCTTAAATAGTTATAGTCCTAAAGAAGAAAAGATTAAACAACATGGTTGTATGGCAGGAAGTCATGATAACAGTTTAAAGCAGAAGTAATTCTGTTGTTGCTTCTTTACTGGAACAGAATTAGCAACAGAAAAAAAAAATAAGTGGACTTTTTTATTTCCTTTACTCGTAGGAAAGGTAACCAGGTTCCACTACCTTTGTGAATGTGGGAATCCTTGGGCCCTGGGAGAAAGTTGACTTTTGTTTCTTTCTTTCTTAGTTATGTAGGGTTAGGCTGCTCTGAGTAATCATCCTCCCAATGACAGATCATTTTGTTTGTTTGTTTATTAATTCATTTAAAATAATAGTAATAAACTACATGTTAACAAATACTTTTAGTAAAAATAACTATATTTTTCAAAGCATAGAGTGACTTTGTTTACATCTTTGTAAATCTCATTAATATCTGGCTACATGGAACTCAGCTGTACTCTCACATCTGCTTTGCACTCAGTCTTTTGCAACATCACATGTCAATGACAGATTATTTTTTAAATTTTCTTTTATTTATTTATTTTTTTATACAGCAGGTTCTTATTAGTTATCTATTTTTATACATATTAGTGTATATATGTCAATCCCAATACCACCCTGAACGTGCCCAATCTCGTCTGATCTCAGACAGATCTTTAACTAGCACATTCAAGCAAGATTATCCAAGAAGAATATAGGTGATAACTGAGAGGTAAAATGGATTGACCAAATGTTTAGATTTTCTGATCCCGAGCACACAGAGGAGCGAGGAATTCTGCAGAGGCCAGGATCTTCAATCTGCTCCTAAAATTTGCCTCTGTGGTACACAGAATTCTAAAGCAGGTGTGTATGGGAAGGGTGTAAAACTATGGAAAATTACCCACATTGAGTGTTGTATTGAAAAGGGTCAATGGTACCTGAGAGTTAAACACAATCTTATTTTGAATAATAAAGATGTGTGGCATATTTTGCACATGAAATACAATGTGGTAGAATAAGATGTTTCAAAATAGAAGCACAAAATTAAGTAATAATGGGGATTCAAGAAAAGTAGAAATTTTTAAAAATCTAATTTCTTAGAGACTTTTATGCTGAACAATAGCTAGAGCAGGTTGTGTTACACTGATTCATTTTGCATAAAGATATTTTCATGGCCTTGATCAAATGACACATTTAAAGACTTGTAAAACCCTTTAAGGAACTGATTAAGGACTTTAGAAAACGACCTTCTATTTAGATCTTGGAGTATCTAGTTATTCCAAGTATAGAAATGAATCAGGCCAACGGTTATAAGCCTCTGCCCATATCCTACCATTCTTGCCTCCAATATGAGGTTACAGTAAGATCACAATAAATTTCCCTGGGTTGGAACACCCAAATACACTTCCAGGCCATCACCATGAGAGTACTTGGCAATGAGCCACAGTTGGTTCAAATCTAGAAACAACTCTGTAATTTTGGGGCTCTGTCTAGGGAGTTATCTGTCTTCCTCCCCTGTGTTTCTGGTTACATTCTTCAGACAACATTTCTTATTTGTCAGATTTAGGAATACATTATGTTTTGACCTCTGTTTCTACGCTACTTCACCTTGAAGATTTTATAACTTAGTTCACTTCTTTGACTATTTCGTCTGACCCAACATAACCCAACATTCTCAATTATTTGGTTCCAACATGCCTCCACATACCCTGGATCAACTAAGGAGGTTCATATATTGAATCAAAGAATTTGGTTCTCCATCAAATACTTCTTCATTGGTCCGCCATGTAACACATTTATTTAGGTTTTGTTAAATGCAAGCTTCTATGCTAGATATGTTACCTCAGACTATTCAACAACCAGGGACTGGTATCAATTCCTGAGATGCAACAACTTGTAAATATCACATGGTTACATATGAGAAGGTATATTTCATCTGCAGAAGAGGAAGTATGTTTGTTTCTTATCTTTACATGGGACAAATTATTCATGGAGCCCTAAATTTAGAGCATCAGATGACGGTGGTATAAAGAAAAGAGACAATGAATCTGAGAATAATATTTAAAATACAACAAGTGAATTGGACTTTCTTATCCACTTAGTAAATGATTATTAGTAGAGACCAGAAGGCACTTTTGGTGCCTCAGGTCATTTTGCTCTAGGTGTGTGTGTTTGGGACGGAGGAGGAAACCTGGTATCCACTGTTGCAAAGAGTTCAGAATACTGTCTTTGGATTCAGTGAGGCAAAGAAATTGATTCAAATCACAGAGTTAGGGGTTACTGACTGTATGATCTTATGTGTATTGTTCAACCATTCTGAGGCTCAAACCCTTCACCTGCTTAACAGAGATATTAATGTCCAGCTCATCCAATGACTGTGAAGAATAAATAAAATGCTACTTGTAAAGGGATTATAAAAATGGTATTTTCTGTATGGTAAACGATAGCCCCTGCTTTCATATGAATATAGTATTAGTAATAATAATTTTAGGAGTATTGGTTGTATTGAATATTAGTAAATAATAGTAGTGGTGATAGTAGGTAGTAATCAGCCTCACTATGAGTTTCCAAATGCTAAGAAAATGTTTGTGTGGCTTTTTTAAAGATTCAACTCCTTCTCAAGAGAAATGGTCATTTTATTTATACATTGCTTAAGAGAGCATTCATTGACACAATCTTATTGGAAAGTAATCTGGGAAAATATATTAAAGTTAAAATATAAAGACTCTCAAACCTAGAATCTTTCTTTCAAAAATAAAAGTAATAGAATATAAAGATCTGTGTATATAAGGATGTTTATTAGAGAATTTTTGTGTGTCCCCCAAAATCTTGAACCAATCTAAATGCCAATCAATAGGAAAATAATTGAATAAATACTGGTGAAATGTTACGCAGCTATAAAAAAGAACAGGATATATAATTATATATAATATATATTATATATATATTGAACAGGAGGAATTTGGATATATTTAAAAAGTCATATATATTTATATAAATATACATATATTACATTTATATTAAAAATATATATATTTATGATTAGGAGGTAAAACAGCTAATATTGGTTACCTTGGGGGGAAGACCAGGAGTAGGGTTCGGAGAGGAAGATCATTGACTTAAAGTCTTTTTAAATTAGATTTATATACAAACTTTCACTGCATTTATAATTTTTAAAAGTTAGATGATGTGAAAAAACCTGCAAATTTCAGGACTCACTCTGTTTATTTGCAGAAACATGAGTACTGTATAAAGGCCACATACCTTCTGTAGACTTCACTTTATTTAGAAAACATCTAAGAGGGTGGGGAATGGAAAAGACTTGAAAGAAGAAATGTTGGAAAATAGGGGGTTATCCTGTGCATTGTTTCAGAAAATTCTGGAGATGGAGACAGTGGCAAATCGCCTTTTTTCAACTGTCGTTGGTTTAATTTACTTTTTAAAAGAAAAATTTGAAATTCTATGATTTTTCCCAAATTGAGGGGAGACATTTTACTGACTTATGATTCCCAAAGCATGATAATTCTTTTTAAACTGGATTAATCCTTAGGCTGTTTTGGGTAGGTGGATAGTGAATTAGGGTGCAGTAATTGGTAATTCAACATATTGGCATCTTTACCCAGGTTTATAATCAAAATCTAGTCATAACCTAGTCATGGGCAGTCCTTTTAAATTATAACTTTGAGTTTTAATAGAGATTTTGAAGAGAAGCCTATTGTAATCATAGACAATCTAAATGGAAGGTTTAGATTTGATATGTATTTTACAGACACCAATCATTAAGGAGGCTATGATTTATTATAACACTTACTTCATTTTTAAAAACAAACCCAACACCGAATATCAGAGTATTAATTATGGAAATTAGGGAAAACAATGCAAATCCTGATAAAACAAAACTACAACATACAGGGAAACTATATATCTTAAATATATAGTCTCCCAACTTGTAGTTACATCATGAAAGGAAAGATAGATCTGTTTGTTGTTATTTCTCAGGTTCCTGCCCAAGCCCACTTCTCTACATATTCACTTTACTTGATCTCATCTTTTCCTATGGCTTCTACCACCATCTTCTTGTTGATGATTTCTAAAAAGCTATTCAATCAGATGACCTATCTGAGCTTAGGACTCATGTTAAACTCTCTTGTGGTCATCCCCATTTCAATATCTCATAGGCACCTCTAATTCATATTTACCTAAACTTATCATATCCTTACCTCCTACCCTGACCCTTGCACAAGTTTTCTAACACTGTATTTTCTATTCGCTGGCATACCACCACTATCCAACCTTTCAAGGCATATACTAAAGAGAAAAACATTCTTCATTGCCAATATTCAACTAAAGTGATCAATCATACTGATTGATCATCTTGACTGAGAGTTTCCTGAGACATGAGAGTTTCCCTTAAACCCTGGAACCTCCTGGGACTAACTTGAGAAGTTGGTCATCCTACATTCAAACGGTTCCAGTCTTGGGGGTCTCTTCTCTCCATCCTCACTCTCCTTCCCTTAGTTCAAGCCTAGATCTCTAGAACAGCATCATCATGGGTTTTCAAATCATTCTCCACTTTGCTGTCAGGGTGATATTTCTAAAATGCAAATATCCTTTGGACTACACTTTTTTTATGTATCAACTCTGTTTCATCTACACTCACATTCAGCTAACAGTGTAGTGCATTAAAATTTCACAATTCTACACATCTCTCAAGTGTCAGGACTATGTATTATTTGTCAGCATATATCCAGCACCTATCACAGTGACTTGTGTAAAGCACATGCTTAATAACTATTTTTTGGATGAATAAGCAAGTGAAAAATAGATGTCACGTCTGTTTAAAATCCTTCAGGGATTCACTGTAATCCTCCATAAAGGGTGCAAAGGTCTACCTGAGGCATGTAAAGGCCTCCATACTCCAGATTTCATGTCTCTCCTCACCTCTTGCTATTCCCAATTCACATTCACCTCTCATTTACTGCCTGAATTTTGTGAATAATGTTTTTGATTAGATGTCTTTCTACTTTGATCTCTTCATCTGAATTACTCTCATTTGTCCTTCCTGATTAATTGAAGTGTCACGTCTTCCAAGAAACCGCCCCTGACATCCCCATTCACACATGCTTCTCCTCTGTTGTCCTATATCACACTTTACTTGCTATTATCAGAGCATTTTATCACACTTATTGCGACGTTCTATTTATTTTTCCATCTTCCCCATAAAATTACGAGCTCTGCAAGAACAAGGATTTTGTATTATTTTACTCTTGGACTCCAGCACCTAATGTAGTTACTAAACACTGGGTAGATATTAAACAAACTTGTTGAATTAGAATGGACAGTAAAAATAGAAATTAAAACTTCAATAAGTAATCTCAGTGAATAAAATAATATAAAGAATGTTACTTGGGGCTTCCCTGGTGGAGCAGTGGTTGAGAATCTGCCTGCCAATGCAGGGGACACGGGTTCGAGCCCTGGTCTGGGAAGATCCCACATGCCACGGAGCAACTGGGCCCGTGAGCCACAACTACTGAGCCTGCGCGTCTGGAGCCTCTGCTCCGCAACAAGAGAGGCCGCGATAGTGAGAGGCCCGCGCACCGCGATGAAGAGTGGCCCCCACTCGCCACAACTGGAGAAAGCCCTCACACAGAAACGAAGACCCAACACAGCCAAAAATAAAAATAATAAATAAATAATAAATAAAAAAATTTTTAAAAAAAGAATGTTACTTAAGTTGTGCTTTAATATCCAATTTCTCCTTAAAATATATTTTTCATTTTATTGCCCTTGCATATAAAACCAAGAAAACCTTCAAATTTGGACTATATCTGCTCTTGAGATTAATAGTCTTTTGATGTACTGCATTTAAAACTTTTGATTCACTCATTCATTCCTCCATTCATTCATTCAATTCATATACTGAAAAATATGATGAATGTGTTTTATGTGTCAGGCATCCTTAGAGGTGCTCAGAATACAGCAGTGAGCTAGATGGGCCAAAGTCCCTGCTTTCAAGGAGCTTACATTCTACAGGGGAGGACAGACTATAAAAAGCACTAGATATATGAAACAGGATAATTTCAAATTGTAACAAGTGCTCCTAAGAAAATAACTTAGAGGGAATTCCCTGGAAGTCCAGTGGTTAGGACTCTTTGCTTTCACTACTGAGGGCAGTGAAATCCCCAATACCTAGTTGGGGAACTAAGATTCTTCAAGTAACACAGTGTGGCCAGAAAAAAAAAAAAAAAGAAAGAAAGAAAAGAGAAAAACTTAGAGTGACTGTAAACATAAAGACTCTACTCATATATTGAGAGCAAAGAAAAATACCAAATTGTTACAAGAATGCTGACATCAAACAAGTATTTTGTTTTTGTTTTTAATGAGCATGTAAAAGAAATTGTGGATTTTTTTTCTCTTTTGAACACACTTCTTTTGTGATAAAGTCATTTTTACCATAGTTCCGAAAATCTATGATTTATTTAATAGTTTAGTGCGTTACCAAAATTTAGCCCCAAACATGGCTGATTCTAAAATGATTTTCTAAGGTGAATGAACATGTAAAAAATGGAACAGAAGTTTCATCCATTCCACCAGCCATCAACCCTGATTTTGGCTGTCTGCCCTGTGCTGCTTTCTAAACATAGGCAGCTGGTGCATTCTAAGAGAACTAGAAATGATAAATGGGGTAGAGACTGCTTAAGGTCTTTGTAAAGTTTAATGAAAGATTTATCTCTTGAGGGTAATGTTCCTCTTTCTTTTACTGAAATGAGCGTTTGATAACCTCTCATTGTGCTTTTGATAAATTACACCTCACAGTCATAACTAAAATGACTAAGTGGAAAAAATTTAAAAATAGCTAAGCAAGGTCTAGTTATCATGGAATGGCTTAATACTTAAAACTAAGTTTGGTATTTGAAATACTTTTAATTATCAAGCTGAGAAAACCTATGATTCAGTAATTTAACAACAATTACTGAAAGACCCTTTAATGTTTCTCTATGCCAATTATAGCCATAGGGATGGGAGATTATGACTTAGAATTTATAGTTAAGTTAGGGCATTCTCATATACAATCACAAAGGATGTTTTCTTGTCAGAGTTTGCCATTACTCTTGTTTAAGCCATTAATATTTAATTTCAAATTTAACAGGCTCGAATGGATTTATATCCTTACATACTCAAATGTAGGAAAACTGAAAAGACAATTATCCAGCTCTATAAAACTAAAAGAAAAACAAAACACCTCAGACATTTTATTTAACTCAAAGAAAGCTGAATATTTTTCCAAAATCCTGAAAATTTCCCACACACATTAGAAAGGTAAATTTTATTTTTAAGACTCAATATATCCAAGAGGGTCTGGAAGTACAGTTAGAAAAAGGAGATAATTCTCAAGATGCCTACAGAGGTTAAAAAATACGTAGTTAATTACTTAACACATTTCTCAAACCATGGATTAGGGATGGAGCTGTCTGCTAGACACAGAGGGCATCTCTCTGGGTTTTACGTGAAGGTGGGCAAATGCATCTCCTCGTTTTTCCAGCTGCTATTCCAGAGCTGGTTAGATTTAGGTGGGACTGCCTTTCCTCCTAGGAATTTTGTTGAGAACAGCACATGCACAGCTACTGCTGTTCATATTTTTAAACCTTTTAAGTGATTTTTATTATGAAGTAAATCAAAATAACCATATTTGACGTTAAATCAAGTAACATATAAACATATAAAGTGAAGAAGGAAGTGCCTCCAGCCCTCCCCACTACATCCCATCCCCACTTGTTTCCCAAAGCTCAGCCGCTCTACACTCAGACATACCTCCACTCCTCTTCCTCCAGAACAACCAACTGCAGCATAAACTGCACACAGAAACTCAATCTGTAGTATGCCTATAAGACATTAAAATGTAAATATAAATACGTATAATTAAACATATGTTCATTCCAATGATAACATTGTCAAATATATACTTAATAGTATAATTATATAATTAAATCTGCATAAGTATATTTGTATATAGTATATAAAATATAAATAAAATTATATAATTTGTAATAAAATTATACTATATATGTTTGAATTATAGTTTATAAAATCATATAATTATACAGTTACTCATTAAATTTTTACTTGAGTATATATAGTATACTATATTTATATACTATATATACTATAAATTTTTATAGTATACATATAAAAACAGGATCCCATCATATACACTCAACTTCATCTTGTTGTATGTATTCATTATCTTTATTTTTCTTATCAGTTCCTTCCTGGAACTCTCCCACTCCACCTCATTGTGTTTCCTCACCATAGCTTGTCTTCAGCTTTGCACTGTTGAACATTTATGCTACAACTAATTGTTCACCGTTTCTTATTCCTTCCGTCCAAGCTGTTGTTCGGGTGTGTGCACACATGTCAGGGAAGATACTGTATGTAATCTTTGGCTGCTAGTGAGTGATTTTTCTGCTTCCAGTGTTTATAAGGTTCTGTGGGAGGTAACAATCTTAGGGGTAGGTTGAAAGCAATCTTTTCCTTTTCTGAGTGTCCCTGGCTGAAGGGAAAAGCAGTCTGATTATACAACCTTGGACAAACAGCACGCCTAACAAAAGAGATAAATGTCTGTGAAATGATCTACAAATTCCATCCAATTGTTCATTCTTTTTACATGGAATCTCACCTTCTATCATTCAAACCCAACTCAATATAAATGAGACACTTCAGTGAAAATAAGTTTCAAGTATCTTATTGAAAGCAAGTTTTTTATTTACTCGGAGTCAAGAATGATCCACAGATGGAGTTACTCTCAGATGCTATCTGATTATTCCTTATGAAGCATTTAAGAACAATTTTAAAAGATAAATGCAATCTTCTGTGGCAGAATCATTGACTCCTTTCACAGCCTGGCTAATCGGGACAATTTTGCAATTAGTGAAGGCTCTCCTCTTTCACGAGAAGCCGAGGTGTTCTGCGCTTAGAGAGAGAAGAAAAGGGAAACCCCTACCCTCCATAGCTGTTAAAACAACACAGCTGAGAGTGAACTGCTGAAGTGGACTATTCATTTCTTCTGATTCTCTATAAGAATTAAACCAGGCCAGCTGGCTTGATTGGTGATAAAAAAGCAAACGTCAAAAAGAATTATGTTTTCTGCCAAACATTAGCTACTTGGTGTTGGTTCTGGCGTCATAAGTGAGATAGCTGGGCTCATTATTTATTATCCTTTCCCTGCAATAGAGTGGATAAAGAAATATACAAAATAATCATTTTCTTGGTTATAATATTGCTGATGGACTCTTTTTAAAGGGCAAAATTCTGTCTCATTGTATCCACAGTGAAGAACACTGGCTTGATTGAATGCCTTTTCCTGAGCATCATATGAAATGGATTTGTAAGTGACTTGTACTGAAAGATTTAAGTATTGAAGGATTCTCAGAGGTTACGTCAGATGACTAAAGCCACTAAGGTGGAAGGGTTTAATCCTTCATGTGTAAATAATGCACACTCACACGCATTACAACTGGGCTGAAATAAGAATAATAAGGAGTCATTCCTCCAGGGAATTCAAACTAGGTAACGTGCCCACACTAGCGCTTTAGCAAGCATTCTCATATGGCCGAGGTTGCCAAGAGGGAATGTAAATAAATGCTTGACTTAAAAGAGCCCTTTCTTTCTGTGCTCCTGGGAAACAACTAGACATATTGGAACACTGCCTGGAAGGCAAAGGATGGAAAAGAACGGAAAGTCAGGCATTTTGGGTAAGGACCTTCAACTCATACTCATCTTTTAACCAATATTTAACAATTTTATTGATTGCATAGTTTATCCTTAGAAGTATCCACTGTGTTCGGACAATAATGTCCAGAGTTATTAAAGACCTAGCCCCTCCCCTCTCTTTTTCTCTTTCTCTCTCACTCCATCACACCTTCCTCTCTTCCTCTCTCTCCATCTCAATTATCTGGGCTCAACATTGAGTAGATTCCCAGTGTTAGATAACTATACCTTTCTAACTGTAAAATTAAACAGCAATTGTTATTTCTTACAATTACCAGGAATAGAAATTAGAATACTGTCTCATAGATCAGGAATGCGCAAACTAAGGCCCACAGGCCAAACCCAGGCTACCACTTGCTTTCTATGGCCTGAAAGTTAAGAATAATTTTTTTTAATTTTATTTATTTATTTATTTATTTATTTATTTATTTATTTATGGCTGTGTTGGGTCTTCGTTTCTGTGCGACGGCTTTCTCTAATTGCGGCAAGTGGGGGCCACTCTTCATCGCGGCGCGCAGGCCTCTCACTATCGCGGCCTCTCTTGCTGCGGAGCACAGGCTCCAGACGCGCAGGCTCAGCAATTGTGGCTCACGGGCCTAGTCGCTCCGTGGCATGTGGGATCTTCCCAGACCAGGGCTCAAACCCATGTCCCCTGCATTGGCAGGCAGATTCTCAACCACTGCGCCACCAGGGAAGCCCCAAGAATAATTTTTATCTTTTTTTAAATGTTAGAAGGAAATCAAAAAGTGAATAACTTTTCATGACATGTGAAAATTATGTGAAATTCAATCTTCAGTGTCCATAGATAAAGTTCTATTTGAACAGGCTGTACCCATTATATACGATCTATGGTTGCTTTGGCAGAGCTGACTAGTTGTGACAGAGGCCATATGGCCCACAAACCCTAAAATGTTTACTCTCTCTTCCTTTTCAGATAAAGGAAGGGTTTGCTGAACTCAGACAATGTTCAATAAATGGTGGTTATTGCTAGAGTATCAAAAGGGCTCAGTAAAGACTGAAACATATAATCTTCAACATGGATAGATAAACAGAGAGAACATCTGGAAGCAACTAGCAATTTTCAATAAACTATAGGTCCCAAACACAGACATCTCTAAGGCTCAGGCAGAGAATGTGCATGAGTGGAGTGAATCAGGTCAGGGAGATAATGCGGGGATCCTAGGGTGTAGTTACCTGCCTTAATATCTACCCGTGGTATCCGATACTCAACTGTTGCAAACACAGGCTCAGGATTGCCCAAGAAGAGGAGCTGGAAATTAAATTTTTATGTGAAATTTGTTGGCAACCAATTAAATATTTTTAAATTGCTAGTCAACAAAGTATGGAAAAAACAAAATATGTCTATGTGCCAAATGCAAGCTAACAGGAAAAACAAAAATTGCAAGGTTTTATATGAAGAATAAGCAACAGCCCCAAACTGACAAGAATATAATTTCTCTTTAAAATACTTTCTGAGGTCAATATAACTTTGGTCATGTGATGAGACTTAGATCATCTCTTTCCTTTTTTCTTATCCTGGAGAGGCATTTTTGCTTCAGAAATATACAAGCACAGATGGGACCGTGCATTTTTTTTTTCTTTTTCAGCTTTTTGAAATTCCTGCTATCTTCCTCTCATTTCTTTCCATAATACTGCAAGTTCTCTAAGCATAGGTATATAGTTTGCTGAATTTCACGATACCTAAATTAAGTGCTCAGCACATGAAATGATTATAGATGTCTGCCTAGCAAAATTTAAATGAATAATAGTAACTAATGCCCACTCCATTTATCAAAGTCTCCAATATACATAAATCAACCAAAAGTGTCAGGGCTGATATACAAAAACAGTGACCATTATACCAAACAGTTCTGATGCAAATAGGCATTTTTTGGATAACCACAGCAAGACGTAGTATTAATATGTCACTTCTCTTTATAAACAGAATAGAGAATATATGTGCAATACCTACTGGGTATATTTTTCCCTAGTGTCTAGCCTTGTAGAGTATCTATGAACTGTAGATATATAAATGTCAAACACTCACCGAGAAACAGCATGGTTCATGGAAGCATTAGTAAGAGATATATTTTTGTACTTCAACTTTTTATTGTAATTCACTATACAACACTACACAACACAGCTCTTCCAATTGCCAAGGAAAAAGTTATATTTTTCTCTAGAAATAGAGGTTGGAAATGATACATTTGTAATCATCTGTGTACATAAAGCTACTTTTTCACCATAGGCATAAAATATATGTGTACTCTTGCTTATTAAGCTTTCAAAGCCTACAATAATCATTATGAAGGCTATTAGCATAAAAGGGAGCAATGCGACCTAGGGCAGGGTTATGGAATCGTTACCATTCTCCACTGCTTTCTTTCCTTTCCCACAAAGTCTTTGACATTGGGTAAGGTTTTTCTGTCTCTGGTTAGATTTCTCTCAAGTGCTTCAAGAAATAAATAATTGCTAGACTATTCCCATATATTATTAAATTAGACTATAGCCTTTGCTTTTAAATGTGTAAAGCATTTTGAATTTTACAGATATGTATTAATAAATACTACATATACAGAGGAATAAATAGAAATAAAAATATATTTAGAGGCATATGGAAATAAATTTACTCCAAGAAGTAGGAATTTGACATGTTCCAAAATTTCTAAATACTATTGTTGAATGAATCACTATTAAATAAAGGGTACATGTGAAGCTATTTCTAAATGAATTACATGCCTAAAAAGTTGTAATACTATCCATTGTCAGAAACAAATGTTGAATGGCATTTGTGTTAATGTCTTAATTTACACCATAACTATATTCCTTTAAAATGTATTTAGTATACGTTGAAATGTTTTACAAATACTAACATTTACAGGGCAGCTTTCTGTGGGTATTAGAAAGAGTCTCTGCAGTGTAATTTCTCAGAGCTCAGCAAGCAGCTAGAACTGTGTCTTCATAATGATATTGTGCATCTGCATAGGATCTTTGCTTACGGATCTCAGAGAGCTTTACTTAATATTAAGTGATTAAATCATACAGTACCCTTGAGTGACAAGTTTAATTATACCCATTTCCAGAAAGACAGCACGCTGAAAAACTATTAATCTACAAACCCAAGGTTATCCAGATAATCAAGACCAGAAGGTCATTTTGCTGGGATAGCCATGCCTCCCACAGTGGGTAGCTCCCATATGGAAGTGAATTGTCAGACTTGGGGTTTTGCCAGTTTCTTCAGGACACGTACAAAACTGAATATCACCATTAGTAGTTCAGGCATCACATCCTGGGAAGATTATTAATGCCTCTCATCACCTGCAATTCAACAACCCTTGCATGGTTTGTTACATAGACTTTTTTTTAGAAAAAAATAATATCAAGATAATACTCTCTGTTTTAAAAAAAAACACTAAAAATCATGAAAACCTTGTGTAAATTTGAGAAAAGAAAGTTTGATTATACCACTATACGCACTTTAATTTTTGTAACAAAATACATATACGCATTCACAAACACAAACTCATGGACATATCGTTCCTTGAATTAGTCCTGATAGTTTTACCCTCCATAAATAAGACTCTCACCTAGATTTTCGCCCCTGCTTTTTACTTTCTGTTTCACTCCCTGACATGAGAAGACGTTGCTTGCAGGCATGGGAATCTTGTAATCATAAGTGGACAGGTATGAGAATCAAGAGCCAATACACAAAAGAATGGGGAAGCTGAAAGTTAGCAATGGCCTGAATCTTAATGATATTACTGAGCTACCAGCCCATCCCTGGGACCGATTACCTTCCAACTATAAACATCCTCATGGTTTATTGTCTTTTTAGGTAACCTGCAGCCAAACACTTTCCCAACCAATAATATTTCATCCTATTGATCTCTTTCATTATCTTCATAACATTCCTCCCCATATGAGAGTATCTTACTTATAAATCTGCTCACTGGTTTTACTGTCTCTCTCCCCGTACTGAAAGAGTAGTTGCACAAAAGAAGAAATTATTTCTGTCTATTAATGTCTGTATCCATACAATGTATGTTCTTGAACACATTGAAAGTCATAATAGTTTTAAAGAATGAATACATCCATGAGTGAATGAACATGTTAAATGTCTTATATACATGTTTAATTACTGAAACATCAGAAACTTCCTTCAGTTTGCATAACTGGCTATCAGATTTCTACAAATTTAAGTCACTTTCTTAATATTCTATACGGGAAAGTTATTTATTTAATTTCTCCATAAAAAATTGACATGCAGCAGCCTCACTGCCTCTGCCTTAATTTCAGTTTTCATCAGGATGAGCCTGGTTCTGAGAGCAATAACAAAAACTACAGACTAAGCAGCTGCTTCTGCCAGGGCAAGGGGCCACTGCTGAGACAACAGCACTGTAAGGAACTAGGCAGGAAGTAACAGGCCCCTTTTAACCTCCGCCTGCCTTCAGTTTCCCTTACGTTACTGGAAACCTAACAAGGAATCAGCTGGAAAAGGAGAAGTATAATATTCCGCATCCCATCCATAGCATTGCAAAGAAGAGTATAGAGGTATACGTTTGTGGCTGAGAGAAATTAGGCTAGCGTGTAGAAAAACAAACAAACAAACTGTGTGTCATGGAATCATGTCTTGTACATTTATAATTCATTCCAGGGTGATTTTTTTTCTAAAACACAGATCTGAGCAGGTCAGTCCTCTGCTTACTATCTTTCAGAGGCTTTCCATCTCCTTCGAATAGCTTTCAGGCTACTTAGACATTACCCTTTATGACTTGCCTCCTGGCTTCTCCTCTACCCTTATCTCCTAGTATCCTCCTAGGGTCTGAACTTAAGAAGAGTTTGCATGAGTTCTCCTAAGTGGTAAGTTTTCTTGAACATTTGTGTCTTTGCATAGTCCTTTCAAAAATCTGTTACTCCATTCCTTTTTCTCCACTTGGCTACTTCTTACCCATGTTCAGTCAAGTCTTTGGACTTCTTTAAGTCTCACTTTCTACATTTGCTAAATGGGAATGTTAACAGATTCCATTATATAAGATTGTTAATAAATCAAATAATACACGTAAACCATTAGTACCAACCAATACCTAGCTCACACCAAATAACTATTTGTTCTCAGTATTAGCATTGCCTTTCATAACTCTACCAAAATACACCTTTCTCTCACAAACCCTCTCTAATACTCATGTGTTCATTTTCTTTGTGATCCCATAGCACCCCTACCATAACAATAGGATCTATCACAGTATTAGAGTCCCTGGTTTATTCTCTTGTCTTTCCTAGTAAACTATAAAATTATTGAAGGTAAGGGCAATACCTTTTATATCTTTAGCTTCTGTGCTTACACAGTGCACAGCAGATAGTGAGTTTCCAATGACTATCAGTTCAATGAAAAAAATGTTCTTTTATACAAATTTGATTTAATACTAGTTTTACTGATTATTTTGCATAAAGACAATGTTCACACACACACACACACAAGGTAGATTAATTGTTATTTAGACAACTGCCATAGCAGCTTATTTCACCACAAAAATTCTAGCCATTCTCCAGAATTACTAACTATAAATTATCTATTAAATTTGTCAAAGCAAAGTCCTCATATTTAAAATATTTAGGAGAAGGTGAAAATTATTCATATGAGCTGTGGAGCTGTGTCTTAGCCTAAGTTCCATCATCACATCCTTCAAAGCAGAACCAGAGACAGGGGCTTGTGTAAAGGGTGCTTGTGTCGGGAAGTGACCCTAAGGAACAGGAGTGGGAGATGGAAAAAGTGATGCTGGGGAAGTGAGAAGGCCAATAGAGAATGGCAGACCTGAGCTGTTGTGGACAACTGGGGCTCATTCCCAGAGGAATGACCCCAGAGGAGTCATGTAAAATGTACCCCAGAATTCTTCACCTAAAGGTCAAAAGAGGATAGTATTTATCCACTAGCTTCCATCCCCCATTGGTCAAGGGCAGACTCAGGGACCACTAATGACCTCACACTGCCTGATTTTGAATACTTCAGAATGGCTAAGTGGCTTTCTACAGACATCTCAGTAAGAAGCAACAGGAAACTCCTAGGCTGGAAAGCAAGAGAGATTCTAGGTACAGCCAGGAGTGGTGTTCTCAGTGCACCTGAGTGTAGCTGGTTGCCACAGCAACTGCTAGATTTAAAAAAAAAAGTCTGAGAGAACATCACTTGTGTCTTAATCAAGGTGGAATATATGTCTTCTAAAATTTGCTACATTCACAAACTGCTTAAAATATGCCATTTAAAGAACTTATAAATAACTGCTTTTCATGTAGAAATCTAGAAACATTTGATTATTTAATCTTCTTATTTCTAATTGGATGGTATCCTAACAATGTAAGGAGAAGTACAAAAGCATTTTGAGGAATTTTTGATAGATGGAAAGCCTTCATGTGGGAATCTGAAGCGTTATCCTAATTGATGTTCTGTTTTTAACTGAGAATTTAAATTTCTCAGACTTCTTTTAAAAACAAGCGACTCCTTGCGGCAGAAGTTCAGTTGAATATTCTATAAGTGCCATTACTGAAGAAATGAAAAACTGAGGGGAGGCAAATAGATGGGGGTCAGGGTCGGGTATAAAAGTACTTTCAAATATATAATGTTCTGGCTCTTCAGTTGTGTGATGGGTTTAGAGGTATTAACTTTTGTTTTCATAACATAATTATATTATATACAGTTTGCATTTGAATAAAATGTTATGTAGTAAATTTTAAAATAAAGATGCCCGTATTAGATTTGAAGAAAATATTCCAACCATAAGCCTTTACAAGAGGCACATCTTAAATATAAGTACACAGAAAAGGTAGAAAGATGGAGATATACACCAAGGAAACACTCATCAAAAGAAAGAAAGAAAAAAAAAGGACAGTGATTCAAAAGCTTAGGTGTAATTTCAGCAGCCTCTTGATGCTGAGAAGACAAATATTGGACTTCAGAGCCTGCCAAGGAGGAGGGGCCTCAGGGTTTCCTCTGAGACCCAACAACCTTGAATCACCTAAATCTTTGGTTATGTCAAGGGGATCTGCCTGAACTATAACCGCCATGGAATAGAAACTAAAATTAATAGTGATCTCGAACCCTGCAGAGTGCCATTGGTAGGACCCCACACCCCAGGCATGTGTAACACAAATATATAAGGTTAATTACTGCTGAAAACAAGCTCACAAACAAAAATGGTATAGTGCCTGAACTCCATTTCCTTGGCTATTTCAAAGAGCTAAAGGAAGAAATGTAAGCAAGCAGGATATTATGAAAAATGAACAGGTCTTTTAATAAATAAACAATTAGAGAAATGAAAAATGTAGTTATTGAAAGAAAAATATCATTGACTGGGATAAATAGCAGTCTAGAAAGACAAGGAGAGAGGTCCTGTGAACAAGTTTCCCTGAATTAAGTGCATACAGAGGGGTAATGGCAGGGATCTGAGAAGGGACTGAGCAGACTTTGCCCTGAAGTCTCCACAGCACCCAGTGTGTGGAGACGGAGGGGCACTGCTTTCTTCCATGTGCTAGCCTGGACGAAGGTGGGTTTAGTTGAAAGGCATCCTCTCTTCAGGCCTGGCTACCCTTTTCCCGTTCCTTTGGCAAGGGAGAATGGGTTTCATTTGGTGTTTTTTTGTCTGTACCTGTTGTTGGTGTTTCTGGGTTGTGGGCTTTGCTAGTTCCCAGGCTGTGATGCATAGGAGGCACCAAAAACTCCCAGGGAACTTTTCACTTGATCATTCCTCAAGTCCCAGGGCTAGTCCACCTTTCGGAACTGTTATGAGCAAACCTCAGAGCTGCCTTATGTATTGTGTCCAGGAGTTTTAGCTGTAATCAGGAGGAGCAATAAGGTGGCATGCATTGACTCATTCTTCTCTGGAACTGCAAGCTCTAGAAGCAATTCTTAAAAGCTGACATGATGAGTCAAAATACATGTTATATCAATCAGTACTATAGGAGATGGATTACCCCACCACATACTAACTAGCATTAACACATTAATTTTTGTTTATGAAGATTTATTGTTTGCAAGAGAACAAAACAATTGAATGAAAAGTGAAGAAAGTTGTTTAAATATTTTATCTTTAAGATCTCAAGTAGCAATTAAGATTTATCAATGTTAATTTAGTTTATATTTTTTCTGCCAGATGTTTAAAAAAAATCTAAATCATGTCAAGTTTTTGTTCAATATTATGAGTTTAAGAATCTATCCACTACCTTACTTATTTAGTTTTGAATTTCCAACTTTTAAAAATGTATACAATTACTACTAATTTTTTTATATAATTGTGACTAGATTTATCCTCTTTGCTCTCATTTAATGATTTAACTAATAAAAGAATTTTTTTTACTATTGCATTTTTTAATTTTTAGTTTTCTTATTGAAGTATAGTTGATTTACAATGTTTCAGGCATACAACAAAGTGATTCATTTATACATGTATATTTATAAATATGTATTCCTTTTCAGATTCTTTTCCATTATAGATTATTACAATATATTGAATGTTGTTCCCTGTGCTATACAGTACGTCCCTGTTGTTTATCTACTTTATACATAGTAGTGTGTATATGTTAATCCCAAATTGCAAATTTATCCCTCTCCTCCCCTCCCCTTTGGTAACCATAAGTTTTTCTGTCTGTGAGTCTATTAGAAAAAATTTTAAACTTTACTTCAAGAATTATTCTTTACTTTTCTCTATAGAAAGAATGCATATGACATGAACTGGCTCAAGTCCACCAGACAAGAAAACCTAACTGGCATGCTTAATTAAACAACAATTATAGTTGCCCTTGAGGGAAAAAAAAAAAGTTATTCAAAAGTATTAGGAAGAATTCAAAGGAAACATGTAACAAATTAAAAAGCTATTTAAAAGCTACTGGTAGATGTACTACTCTGGGAAACCTAGATGATAAACCTAGATGATAAACTTCTATATGTTCCAGTAATTTTAATCTTTATTATTTTATAAGATGTTTTCCCCAAGCTTATCCAACCTAAGGTATAGTATAACTAGTCCCACATCCAAGGTTATTCTTAAACTTCTGAGTGTATCTATCCAATATGCACATGCTACAGGGAGAGCAGAGGGAAACATTAACACTAAGCAATGTGCCTAACACTGATCTGTTTTTTGTGGAGAAACATCCCCATGCCATTTAAAATTTTCCATTGATGAAGAATCATGCGTTTTGGAACTGTTAACAGAACATATCTACATCATCTTCTTATAATAATGCCTAAGATGCTGGCTCTCATCTTCTTATTCCCTGTTTACCATTTTGCTTTCAGATCATTGCTGCCAATGGTTCTATTACATGGAGAGGCTGCCTCTCCCTCCTGGCAAGAAAAACTCATTGAAGAAATTTCACTCAAGAGACAGTATACTCTTGCCTCTTGCCTTCTGAAATGGCCCACACTCTGTCTGTGGAGTGCGTTTCTATCTAAATAATCTGATTCTTACCTATTACTTCACCTCCGAACTCTTTGGCGATGAAGAAAGAAACTTAAATTCACCAGAAAGGGTTATGCAGTTTTGTAAATAAGGATTTAAGTTGATTTTTCTATTTTCAGTACTAAGTCTCCTCATTTCTTTGTCTGGTACCTGTTGTCTCCAAGACGTTAAGGAGGATGATGAAGCAAATCAATGTTTCCTTCCCTTTGTGGGTGCTTTATAATGTAGCTGACAATGTACTCTCTTCACGTGAGACCTTCAAGATGGCAGAGAAGTAAGACATGGAGATCACCTTCCTCCCCACAAATATATCAAAAATACATCTACATGTGGAACAACTCCTACAGAACACCTACTGAACGCTGGCAGAAGACCTCAAACTTCCCAAAAGGCAAGAAAATCCCCACGTACCTGAGTAGGGCAAAAGAAAAAAGAAAAAATAGAGACAAAAGAATAGGGATGGGACTCGCACCTCCGGGATGGAGCTGTGAAGGAGGAAAAGTTTCCACACACTAGGAAGCCCCTTCACTGGCGGGGGCAGGGAGGAAGCTTCAGAGCCATGGAGGAGAGCACAGCAACAGGGGTGCAGAGGGCAAAGCTGAGAGATTCCCGCACAGAGGATCGGTGCCCCCCAGCACTCACCAGCCTGAGAGGCTTGTCTGCTCACCCGCCGAGGCAGGTGGGGGCTGGGAGCTGAGGTTCGGGCTTCAGAGGTCAGATCCCAGGGAGACGACTGGGGTTGGCTGCGTGAGGACAGCCTGAAGGGGGCTAGTGTGCCACAGCTAGCCGGGAGGGAGTCCGGGAAAAAGTCTGGAGCTGCCAAAGAGGCAAGAGACCACTGTTCCAGGGTGCGAGAGGACAGGGGATTCCATCCCAGTGTGCCCACAGAGGGCAGAGCACTGCCTAAGCGAGCTCCAGAGACAGGTGCGAGCCACAGCTATCAGTTCGGACCCCAGAGATGGTCATGAACCGCTAACGCTGTGGTCACTGCCACCAAGAATCCTGTGTGCAAGCGCAGGTCACTATCCACACCCACCGCCCCCCACCCCAGGAGCCTGTGCAGCGCGCCACTGCCAGGGTCCCGTGATCCAGAGACAACTTCCCCAGGAGAAGACACGGCACGCCTCAGGCTGTTGCAACATCAAGCCAGCCTCTGCTGCCTCAGGCTTGCTCTGCATTCCAACTATGACTACTGTACCCCTCCCTCCCCCTGGCCTGAGTGAGCAAGACAGCCCTAAACAGCTGCTGCTTTAACCCCCTCCTGTCTGGGTGGGGAAGAGACTCCTGAGGGTGGCCTACACGCAGAGGCAGGGCCAAAGCCAAACTGATCCCCAGGAGCTGTGCGAACAAAGAAGACAAAGGGAAATTTCTCCCCGCAGCCTCAAGAGCAACAGATTAAATCCCCACAATCAACTTGATAAACCCTGCATCTGAAGAATACCTGAATAGACAACGAATGTTCCCAAAATTGAGGCAGTGGACTTTGGGAGCAACTGTAGACTTGGGGTTTGCTTTCTGCATCTAATTTGTTTCTGGTTTTATGTTTATCTTAGTTTAGTATTTCGAGCTTATTATCATTGGTGGATTTGTTTATTGTTTTGGCTGCTCTCTTCCTTATTTTTTTTAAATATATTTGCTCTCTTCCTTTATATATATATATATACATATATATATATAATTTTTCCTTTTTCTCTTTTTGTGACTGTGTATGTGTATGCTTCTTTGTGTGATTTTGTCTGTACAGGTTTGCTTTTACCATTTGTCCTAGGGTTCTGTCTGTCCAGTTTTTTTGCTTTTTTTAAAATCTTTATCTTTATCTTTCTGCCTTTTCTTCTGAGCCGTGTGGCTGGCAGGGTCTTGGAGCTACGGGCGGGTGTCAAGTATGAACCTCTGGGATGGGAGGGCCGAGTCCAGGGCACTGGACCACCAGAAACCTCCTGGCCCCACATAATATCAATCGGCTAGAGCTCTCCCAGAGATCTCTGTCTCAATACTAAGACACGGCTCCACCCAACAGCCAGCAAACTCCACTGCTGGAAGCCCCAGGCCAAACAACTACAAACACAGGAACATAACCCCACCCATTAGCACAGAGGCTGCCTAAAGTCATACTAAGTTCACAGACACCCCAAAACACACCACCAGACACGGCCCTGCCCACCAGAAGGACAAGATCCAGCCCCACCCACCAGAACACAGGCACCAGTACCCTCCACCATGGAAGCCTACACAAGCCACTGAACCAAATCACCCATAGGGGGCACACACCAAAAATAACAGGAACTACGAACCTGCAACCTCTGAAAAAGGAGACCCCAAACATTGTAGTTAAACAAAATGAGAAAACAGAGAAATATGCAGCAGATGAAGGAGCAAGGTAAAAACCCACCAGAACAAACAAATGAAGAGGAAATAGGCAGTCTACCTGAAAAAGAATTCAGAATAATGATAGTAAAGATGATCCAAAATCTCGGAAATTAAACAGAGAAAATACAAGAAACGGTTAACAAGGACCTAGAAGAACTAAAGAGCAAACAAACAATGATGAACAACACAATAAATGAAATTAAAAACACCCTAGAAGGAATCAATGGCAGAATAACTGACGCAGAAGAGATAAGCGACCTGGAAGATAAAATAGTGGAAAAAACTGCCGCAGAGCAGAATAAAGAAAAAAGAATCAAAAGAACTGAGGACAGCCTCAGAGACCTCTGGGACAACATTAAAGGTACCAACATTTATAGGGGTCCCAGAAGAAGAAGAGAAAAAGAAAGGGACTGAGAAAATATTTAAAGAGATTATAGTTGAAAACTTCCCTAACATGGGAAAGGAAATAGTCAATCAAGTTCAGGAAGTGCAGAGTCCCATACAGGATAAATCCAAGGAGAAACAAGCCAAGACACATATTAATCAAACTATCAAAAATTAAATTCAAAGAAAAAATATTAAAAACAGCAAGGGAAAAGCAACAAATAACATACAAGGGAAACCCCATAAAGTTAACAGCTGATGTTTCAGCAGAAACTCTGCAAGCCAGAAGGAAGTGGCAGGACACATTTAAGTAACGAAAGGGAAAAACCTACAACCAAGACTACTCTACCCAGCAAGGATCTCATTCAGATTCGATGGAGAAATTAAAACCTTTACAGACAAGCAAAAGCTAAGAGAATTCAGCACCACTAAACCAGCTTTGCAACAAATGCTAAAGGAACTTCTCTAGGCAGGAAACACAAGAGAAGGAAAAGACCTGCAGTAACAAACCCAAAACAATTAAGAAAATGGTAATAGGAACATACATACCGATAATTACCTTAAATGTAAATGGATTAAATGCTCCAACCAAAAGACATAGACTGGCTGAATGGATACAAAAACAAGACCCGTATATATGCTGTCTACAAGAGACCCACTTCAGACCTAGGGACACATACAGACTGAAAGTGAGGGGGGGTGGAAAAAGATATTCTATGCAAATGGAAATCAAAAAAAGCTGCAGTAGCAATTCTCATATCAGACAAAATAGACTTTAAAATAAAGACTATTACAAGAGACAAAGAAGGACACTACATAATGATCAAGGGATCAATCCAAGAAGAAGATATAACAATGGTAAATATTTATACACCCAACATAGAAGCACCTCAATACATAAGGCAAATGCTAACAGCCATAAAAGGGGAAATCGACAGTAACACAATCATAGTGGGGGACTTTAACACCCCACTTTCACCAATGGACAGATCATCCAAAATGAAAATAAATAAGGAAACACAAGCTTTAAATGATACATTGAACAAGATGGACTTAATTCACATTTATAGGACATTCCATCCAAAAACAACAGAATACACTTTCTTCTCAAGTGCTCATGGAACATTCTCCAGGATAGATCATATCTTGGGTCACAAATCAAGCCTTGGTAAATTTAAGAAAATTGAAATCATATCAAGTATCTTTTGTGACCACAATGCTATGAGACTAGATATCAATTACAGGAAAAAATCTGTAAAAAATACAAACACATGGAGGCTAAAGAATGCACTACTAAATAACCAAGAGATCACTGAAGAAATCAAAGAGGAAATCAAAAAATACATAGAAACAAATGACAATGAAAACACGATGACCCCAAACCTATGGGATACAGCAAAAGCAGTTCTAAGAGGGAAGTTTATAGCAATACAATCCTACCTCAAGAAACAAGAAAAATCTCAAATAAAAAACCTAAACTTACACCTAAAGCAATTAGAGAGAGAGAGAAAAGAAAAAAAAAAAACAACCCCAAAATTAGCAGAAGGAAAGACATCACAAAGATCAGATCAGAAATAAATGTAAAAGAAATGAAGGAAACAATAGCAAAGATCAATAAAACTAAAATCTGGTTCTTTGCGAAGATAAACAAAATTGATAAACCGTCAGCCAGACTCATCAAGAAAAAAAGGGATAAGACTCAAATCTACAGAATTAGAAATGAAAAAGGAGAAGTAACAACTGACACTGCAGAAATACAAAGGATCATGAAAGATTACTACAAGCAACTATATACCAATAAAATGGACAATCTGGAAGAAATGGACAAAATCTTAGAAAAGAACAACCTTCCGAGACTGAACCAGGAAGAAACAGAAAATATAAACAGACCAATCACAAGCACTGAAATTGAAACTGTGATTAAAATTCTTCCAACAAACAAAAGTCCAGGACCAGATGGCTTCACAGGTGAATTCTATCAAACATTTAAAGAAGAGCTAACAACTATCCTTCTCAAACTCTTCCAAAATATAGCAGAGGGAGGAACACTCCCAAACTCATTCTATGAGGCCACCATCACCCTGATACCAAAACCAGACAAAGATGTCACAAAAAAAGACAACTACAGACCAATATCACTGATGAACACAGATGGAAAAATCCTCAACAAAATACTAGCAAACAGAATCCAACAGCACATTAAAACGATCATACACCATGATCAAGTGGGGTTTATCGCAGGAATGCAAGGATTCTTCAATATACGCAAATCAATCAATGTGATACACCATATTAACAAACTGAAGGGTAAAAATCATATAATAATCTCAATAGATGCAGAAAAAGCTTTTGACAAAATTCAATACCCATTTATGATAAAAACTCTCCAGAAAGCGGGCATAGAGGGAACCTACATCAAAATAATAAAGGCCGTATATGGCAAACCCAGAGCCAACATCGTTCTCAGTGGTGAAAAACAGAAACCATTTCCTATAAGATCAGGAACAAGACAAGGTTGCCCACTCTCACTGCTATTATTCAACACAGTTTTGGAAGTTTTAGCCACAGCAATCAGAGAACAAAAAGAAATGAAAGGAATCCAAATCGGAAAAGAAGAAGTAAAATTGTCACTGTTTGCAGATGACATGATACTATACATAGACAATCCTAAAGACGCTACCAGAAAACTACTAGAGCTAATCAATGAATTTGGTAAAGTAGCAGGATACAAAATTAAAGCACAGAAATCTCTGGCATTCCTATACACTAATGATGAATAATCTGAAAGAGAAATTAAGGAAACACTCCCATTTACCACTGCAACAAAAAGAATAAAATATCTAGGAATAAACCTACCTAAGGAAACAAAAGACCTGTATGCAGAAAACTATGAGACTGATGAAAGAAATTAAAGATGATACAAACAGATGGAGAGATATACCATGTTTTCAGATTAGAAAAATCAACATTGTGAAAATGCCTATACTACCAAAAGCAATCTACAGATTCAATGCAATCCCTATCAAGCTACCACTGGCAGTTTTCACAGAACTAGAACAAAAAATTTTACAATTTGTATGGTAACAGAAAAGAACCTGAATAGGCAAAGCCATCTTCAGAAAGAAAAACGGAGCTGGAGGAATCAGGCTCCCTGTCTTCAGACTATACTACAAAGCTACAGTAATCAAAACAGTATGGTACTGGCACAAAAACAGAAAAATAGATCAATGGAACAGGATAGACAGCCCAGAGATAAACCCACGCACATATGGTCATGTTATCTTTGAAAAAGGAGGCAAGAATATACAATGGAGAAAAGACAGCCTCTTCAATAAGTTGTGCTGGGAAAACTGGACCACTACATATAAAAGAATGAAATTAGAATACTTCCTAACACCATACACAAAAATAAACTGAAAATGGATTAAAGACCTAAATGTAAGGCCAGACACTATAAAAGTCTTACTGGAAAATATAGGCAGAACACTCTATGACATAAATCACAGCAAGATCCTTTTTGACCCACCTCCTAGAGAAATAGAAATAAAAACAAAAATAAACAAATGGGACCTAATGAAACTTAAAAGCTTTTGCACAGCAAAGGAAACCATAAACAAGACGAAAAGACAACACTCAGAATGGGAGAAAATATTTGCAAACCAATCAGCGGACAAAGGATTAATCTCCAAAATACACAAGCAGCTCATGCTGCTCAATATCAAAATAACAAACAACCCAATCCAAAAATAGGCAGAAAACCTAAACAGACTTTTCTCCAAAGATATACAGGTTGCCAACAAACACATGAAAGGATGCTCAACATCACTAATCATTAGAGAAATGTAAATCAAAACCACAGTGAGGTTTCACCTCACATCACTCAGAATGGCCATCATCAAAAAATCTACAAACAATAAATGCTGGAGAGGGTGTGGAGAAAAGGGAACCCTCTTGCACTGTTGGTGGGAATGTAAATTGATACAGCCACTATGGAGAACAGTTGGAGGTTCCTTAAAAAACTAAAAATAGAACTACCATATGACCCAGCAATCCCACTACTGGGCATATACCCTGAGAAAACCATAATTCAAAACGAGACATGTACCACAATGTTCACTGCGGCACTATTTTCAATAGCCAGGATGTGGAAGCAACCTAAGTGTCCATCGACAGATGAATGGATAAAGAAGATGTGGCACATATATACAATGGAATATTACTCAGCCATAAAAAGAAATGAAATTGAGTTATTTGTAGTGAGGTGGATGGACCTAGAGTCTGTCATACAGAGTGAAGTAAGTCAGAAAGAGAAAAACAAATACCGTATGCGAACACATATATATGAAATCTAAAAAAAAAATAATAAGGTTCTGAAGAGCCTAGGGGCAGGACAGGAATAAAGACGCAGACGTAGAGAATGGACTTGAGGATACGGGGAGGGGAAAGGGTAAGCTGGGACGAAGTGAAAGAGTAGCATTGACATATATACACTACCAAATGTAAAATAGATAGCTAGTGTGAAACAGCTGCATAGCACAGGTAGATCAGCTTGGTGCTTTGTGCTTTTGACCACCTAGAGGGGTGGGATAGGGAGGGTGGGAGGGAGATTCAAGAGGGAGGGGATATGGAGATATATATAACTGATTCACTTTGTTATACAGCAGAAACTAACACACCATTGTAAAGCAATTATACTCCAATAAAGATGTTAAAAAAAAAAAGAGACAGTATAAGTATTTGCCCATCTAATCAAACAGTTTGTTCTGGATTTCTATCCAGTGTGTGAGGCCCTTTGGGATGTTTCCTGCCCACCTCACCCACCAGGAAAACTGTTCCTGGAAAAGGCTCTATTCTGCCAATAAGTAGCAGTATTAAAATATAATATAAAAATCACTGACACTAAACTGAAACTTTTAATTTGCCTTCAATTCTTAGTGAATACTAGCCTAAACGCACAGCAAACTCCTATAATTCTTTACAAAATAGGACAGCTCAAATAAGAGAAGCTCTGTCAAATAATCAGAGAAAGATTTTCTGCCATTTATTTACTTTTCCTTTTTTAAAACCAACTATATAGGGACTTACCTAAACTATCTAATTTAAACTTCAAAACTAGATCCCAGATGTAAGCAGATTTTATTCCCATTTTAGAGGAGAGTAAACTAAACTAGAGGGGGTTTAAATAACTTTTCCACGATCATATCTAGTAAATAGCAGAGACAAAATATAAGCCCAGGCCTCCTAACTCTTAGTCTAGTGTTATTTCAACTCTAATTCAGCTTATTTGACCAAAGGAATAATAATCTTAAAACTAGAAGATCTGGGGCTTCCCTGGTGGCGCAGTGGTTGAGAATCTGCCTGCCAATGCAGGGGACACGGGTTCGAGCCCTGGTCTGGGAAGATCCCACATGCCGCAGAGCAACTGGGCCCGTGAGTCACAATTACTGAGCCTGTGCGTCTGGAGCCTGTGCTCCACAACAAGAGAGGCCACGATAGTGAGAGGCCCGTGCACCGCGATGAAGAGTGGCCCCCGCTTGCCACAACTAGAGAAAGCCCTTGCACAGAAACGAAGACCCAACACAGCCATAAAAACAAAAAACAAACAAAAAAAAAAACTAGAAGATCTGTAATAGCCAGCTTTTACAAGCTACGGATGTAACATTTCTGAATTTTAATATCCTCACCTATTTAAAAAGATAGTAATGCTTACTTTATAGATATTTAAGGATAATGTTATGGGGAAGGGGAGGGGGAGGGAGGAGAAGGAGGAGGAGTGGATGGAGAAGAAGAAGGAGGGGGGGAGCAGGAGGAGGAAGAAGAAGAGGAAGGGGAGGGGGAGGAGGAGAAATTTTTTTTTTAAACATGTGGATGTGTACAAAGGAACAAGGGGAAAAAATTAAAGGTTCAGGTATGTTCACTTCTCTGAATATAGTTATTCCCAGCATTCTTCCAGGGCTTTGGCTTCTTGTGGTTTTCCTGTCTCCTTATAATCAGTTTCCCTTTTTTGATTAAGTAAACTTCAACTGGATTTCTATCACCTGTAATCAGTATACTCTTTAAAAAAAAAAGTACCATTGTAGAATGTGTTAGGCTGAGTAATGGCTCCCAACAATATTCAAGTCCTAATCCATGGAATCTATGAATGTTACCTTATAAAGGATGTGATTAATTAAGGATTTTGAAATAGGGAGATACTCCTGGATTAACTAGCAGGGCCTAAATTTCTAAGAGGAAGGCAGAAGGAGTTTTGACTGTAGAAGAAGGCAATGTTACAACTGAAGCAAGATGCTGCTGCATCTTGAAGCAGAGGAAGATGGAGGAAGGGGCTATGAGCCACGAAATGCAAGTAATGAAGTTTTAGAAGCTGGAAAAGGCAAGGAAATGGATTCTTCCCTAAACCCAGTGTATTGGTCAGTCTTCTCCAGCGAAAAAGCACCAACACAATGCATAGATATAGATAGTGGTAGACATGGAGATAATAGAGATAAAAATATAGATAGATATGCATATAGATACATAAATATATATGATTTATTATAAGGAAAGAGCTCATGCAATTACAGAAACTGACAAGTCCCAAGACTGGCAAGGTGAGTTGACAAGCTGGGGACTCAGGAGAGCTGATGGTCTAGTTCCAGTCTGAGTCTGAAGGCCTGAAAACCAGGAGAGCCAATGCTGGAGTTTCAGTCCAAAGGCCAGCAGGCTTAAGATCCAGGAAGAGCTGATGTTCAGTTCAAATGAAAAGGCAGGAGAAAAGCTGATGTCCCAATCCAAAGGCCATCAGGCAGGAAGATAATTATCTCTCACTCAGGAAAGGGTCAACCTCTTTGCTCTATTTAGGCCGTTGACTGTATGGATGAGGCCCACCCACATTATGGTGGTCAATCTGTTTTACTCAGTCTACTGATTTAAACGTTAATCTAATCCAAAACACTCTCACAGAAACACCCAGAATAATGTTTGACCAACTATCTGGGCACTCCATGGTGTGAACACAATGAAAGGGATTTTGCACTTCTCACTTCCAGTACAGCCAGAGAATAAATGTGTACTGATTTAAGCCCCTAAGATAAAAGTAATTTTTTACAATAGCCATAGAAAACTAATTTCATAGAGCATAAAGAGAAATTAAGAAATGGTACCAGAAGGGACACATAAGGTGGAAAGTCCTCATGAAGATACTGAAATTAGAATAAATTAGAAACAATTACCTGAGGACCTTCATCTACCTTGTATGTGGCTAAGAACTCAACTAATAACTCCAGCAATCCCACCCTAATTAAAGGGTGTTATGAAAATGTGGTTATAACTTCCTTGGCACTTTCTACCCCACTTCCCAATTAGCCATGAGCACTAGACAAAGTTCTTAGTGGTAAAAGTTTTCATGAATGAAATCATGCTACAAGAACAGGTAGTGTTGAAGAAACAAACAGATAACTTATGGACAAATTAACTGCATAACACTGAATACTAGGAATTTGGAGTCTGATTATTGTTGACTTAGAGCACTGATTGGTGACATTTCCACTGACACTGACCCAACAAAAATAGAATGTTGCTTTGATTGCCAATTTGGGTTTTCAAACTTAAACTTCAAGCACGCATAGTTCAGGCAATGTGCTCTATTCAGCCTACATGTCTTGGTAGGCACACTGGCTCGAATTACCCACGCTTTCTAGTAGATAAGATAGAGGGAGGTTCGAGGATATTTGAAACAATGCAAGGAGCTCAGTGACTGTTGCGAGGACACCCAAGATGACCTCTGTAAGCTGTATTTAATTCCAGGAATGTGCAAAATGAAAGGATGTAAAGAGAAGGAAGGGAAACAAGGTGGTAGAAAGCCCTGGAGATAAGGATACATTTGAACTCTCGGTGTATACATCAACTCTCTCAATGCCCATATTTCGGCACAGAGCCTCTGCCACGGATGCAGTTTTCTTACAGGAAATACCCTGAAAGTGTTCAAGGAGGGCAAAGTTAACAGATGGAATTTTTTAGTGTCTAGAGCAGGGTTCAGCTAAGGTTGATTAAGCTGTTTCTTTTTTTTTACTTAATGCTTGATATGTCAGCCAAAGGCTGTATTCAATTCCTCGGTGACTTGCTCTGCTAGCTCAGGCATTAGGCCAATTTCCTCAGATAGAACAAACCTCTCTTTCACCCACGTTTGCTCAAGAGTTGACTGCATTGGTTTTTACATGAGTGAAAGGTTTGTTGCACTCTATTTATATTTTGTGGCAAGTTGCCTTTTCAAAATGTGTTTTGTTTAATACTGGATCTCAGGACATGGCTGAAGCACATTTTTTGTGCCCAACTGACCAGAAATAAGAATTTATTTAAGAGGGAGACGCAAGAGGGAGGAGATATGGGGATATATGTATACGTATAGCTGATTCACTTTGTTATAAAGCAGAAACTAACACACCATTGTAAAGCAATTATACTCCAATAAAGATGTTAAAAAAAAAAAGAATTTATTTAAGTACTCAAATATCCATGCTATTTTAAGAGGAACATTATATCTGGCTTACTGAGGTGTTTTGTAGAAAATCTGGACTCTCTATTGTTGTTTTTTTCACATATCTTAAGGGCAGGATGGATCATTTTTACAACTGAGTGAAAAATACGTCATGAAATTTCTTGTATTTAGAATACATTGTGCCTTCTAAGGGATATCATTAATGAATACTTAGAGGTTCTCGAATTAAATCAAGTGTCATTATACTTTATCAGGACTTTCTTAGGACTAGCATTTGAATTTTGTGAAATAAGGTATTGTATATCTTAACTGAATCTAACTAAAATCCAGTCTAAGACTCTTTTTTTTTTTTTTCCCCCTGAAGAGGAGCATTTTTTTTTAAACATGAAAGAATTATTCTAAGATAAAGGAAGAAAAAAAGCTGACGCAGATGATAACTGCTAGAGTGTGTGAATTTACACATGGATGACCACCAAGTATACACACTGGAGTCATCTAGACAGTTCTGATGCTCACTGGGTGTTGACCTGTGGGAATGAATGGCAGCAGTCCACCAACCATGATGCTTTCACATGAGCAGCCTCAACTGGCACTTTGGGGAACTCCCACTTGTCCTGGCACTTAGATGCTAACCAAGACTCTTAATTTTGAGAGAGTTGGCAAAAGGATGTAGAAGAATCAATTAGTAATCAATTAGTAATGCTATGATAGAATCATAAAATGAAATGACTTCTATGTAAGGAACAGTACTTTGGGATTGAGAACATGTGGCAAACTTAAGTCTCTGCTCTCCTCTAGGGCCATGGAAATGTTGGTAGAAGTAGTGATTAAACTGCAGCAGCCACAAGGCAATCACTGTAATTGAAGATTTTATTGACAAGAGGAAAGCTGATACTTTACATGATGATTGGTTTTCTAATTAGGAAGGAAACCATACTGAAAGACACTGGCTCACAAAATTAAAGGACAATCTTAAGAGTCCAGAGCATATTAGAAAACAATTTGAGTTACTTTTAAAATGTATTTGAAACATGCACTGAGAGCTTGAACATGGACGAAAATAAGAATTAATTTATCATCCAAAGACAGTTTGTGAAGAGTTTGAGACTGTTGCCTAAATTGATGGTGGTAACTTAGAAAAAAACGCCTTTTTAAAAAGTTTGCTCCAATTTTGGGGTAATACGGTGAAAATGATTCACATACATGTAAAAATAAATTGAAAGTATTGTATACATATTTATCAACTTTTAATTATGAGTATAAATTTTTAAATGCATCTACCTAAAAACTTTTAAATGAAAGTTTGAAAGTAATCAAAAAAAGTGCCTGTTTCACCTAAACCCTGATACTAATAAAGCAGTTTGATTGGCATACAAATGTGAAAGAAGAAGAATTCAAATGATAATCAAACATCTTTCATCCATGAACATTATCACCAGCAAAGTATATAACCATAATCAATAATGCCTGTAGAAAGAGTGGACTGTAAATCAGAGTGTAAAAGTGCTTCGAATTTCAGTCAATCAATGCTTCCAAAAGTAATACAGGCAGCATTTTCATTAACCTAAATGATCTGCAGAAAAATAGTTTTAATTTCCATTTAATATTCCTTACCATGTCTATGACCTTCAAACATGTAAACAGTAAAAGATGAAACATAAAATATGTTATGAGGGCTTCCCTGGTGGCGCAGTGGTTAAGAATCCGCCTGCTAATGCAGGGGACACGGGTTTGAGCCCTGGTCCGGGAAGATCCCACATAAATAAATAAATAAAATAAATAACTAAAAAAAAAAAAAAATGTTATGAGAGAAAATTGTATCCTATTACTCGTTGACGTAATTTCAATTGTTAAAAGATCTATAATACATCCAACTATTTTTTTTAAAAAAGCTTTCATCATCCTAATTGGCATAACCTCATGTCCAGTGACATCTTCTCTGTATCCTCCCTTCCCCAACCCTGCCTTTATAAAACACACTCTGATATCCATTTGGGAAATACAGATTTTATTTCCAAAAGGGAAAGAAACAGTTTGCTTCTTCTGAAATAGAAAATTGACAGGAAAACATGGACACATAGGTAACAAGTATTATTCAACATAAATCTGTTCCTCTTCTATTCTGTCATTACAGCTAATCATCTTTTTGAGTAATTTTTTTAGTGTCCAAATATATTTATTACTTTGTTAGGAGTGTTAATGACACTCTGTGGTTTTTTTAAGAAAATGTCCATACATTTTTAGAAATGCATAGTTTGTCATAATATCATTGAGAAGAAGTGTATCTGTGAATTCAGTGACGGGAAATGCCAACACTGGTTGAAAGAACACACCAAAAGACTTTCAGTTAATTAAATGTGTATGTTGAATCTACTTTGGGCTAGAACTGTACAATGCAAAGAATGACCCTCACTGTAAATTATGGACCTTAGTTAATAATAATTTATTAATATTGGTTGATTAATTGTGAAAAAATATACCACTCATGCAAGATGTTAATAATAAGGAAAACTGTGTGGATGGGGGGAAGGCAAAGGGAGTGTCTGTCCTATCTGCTCAATTTTTCTATAAAGCTAAAACTTTTCTAAAAAATAAAGACTGTGTAACAAATTGACATTAGTATTATAGTCATGTCACTTTCACTTTTGCTCTTAAAAATATATTTTTTCAGTTCATTTTTGTTATTCTTAAGTCACCTGTCTTTTTCATCACATCCATTAAAATCTGATGGGGGATTTTTTTTTTTTTTTTTTTTTTTTTTTGGTTTTTGGTGTTCTGTAGTTTCACTCTTATTTGTCTAGGATGGATTTATTTTTATTTGTCCTGTTTAATATTTTGGAACTTTGGGAATTTAAGAATTAATGTCTCTCACCTCATCTTGATATTCCTGACAATTTCTTCTTGAATACTCCTTGGTCTCCACTGTCTCCTTCTGGAACTCCAATGGACCTATCTTTAAACTTGTTATTCTGTCCACTAGGTCTCAATCTTCTTTCATATTTTATCTTTTTGTCTTTAACAACTATCCTGGGTAATTCAGATCTATCTTCTGGTTTATAAATTCTTTCTTCGTCAGTGCTTAATCTGATGTTTAACATATCCACTGAGCTTGTGTTTTAATTGTTATACTTTTCAAATTTTTCTTTTTATTTCAAACACTGCTGGTCAATTTTCATAATGAAACATTTGCTTCTTCTTACATATCATCTTTCACATCTTTAAAATGGTTAAACCCACTTATTTTATGTTTTGTATTGAACATTCTACTACCTATACATTCTACGGGATTGATCCACTGTTTCTGCTGACTTTCAGAGTGGTTTGTTTCCTTGTTATTTATTTGCCTATTTATTTGTAAATTCATACTTGTAACTCTAGCTATGAAAACTGTTTGAAGATTTTTTTTGGTTACTAGTGCTTTTTTTTTTTTTAGAAAAAAAATTCTGTTTGCTTCTGCCAAGTGTTCATGATTTTCAATCCATAACTGCTTGAAACTAAATTTTTGCTTGAGCTTACACAAGTAATATCTATTTCTTGAAATTTATATGCTTCCTGACTTTTCTTTAGGAATTATCAGAAAAGCTATTGCCAAGATAGACACACGTCTGCATAATCTGCTGTGGAGGGACAAAATTTTTTCTAGTTTACTCTCTGAGCACATCACTCTCTTGAGGACCTAGCTTTCCTTTGGGTCCGTGATGCAGCCTTTCTTTTTCTGAGGTACAAGGCTTTGTCTCCTGATGAGAAATGAATAAATTTGAATGTGATTCATTAAAATCCTGGTTTGAGGTCACCCAGAAACAGGTCACTTCTGGCCTCTGAGTAGTCTGCTCTATTTTATAATCAGCTTATGTATGAAAAAGATATCCTTTTACAAAACCTGATCAAGTGCTTTTTGGTGCTGTACCCAAAACAGCCTGTAAGACTATCTACCATAAAATATAAGTTTATATAAGAATAGTCTATCATATTGGTATAAATGAAACAAATTCCCCACTTTTTCATGGTCAATAAATACTGTCATTTGACAGTGAAACAAGGATTGGGATTTTTTCTTTTATCCTATAGGGTCAATAAAAGGAAGTTATAAGAAAGAACACTAAAAATTGTCTATAATATAATGCCATTTATAAAACCACCAATACATGCACATACAGATATACACAAAAATACACTTAATTACACACACACACACACACACACACACGCAATTAAATTGGAATGATACATACTAAGTCATTGGCATGATTTCCCTGGTAGAGGATGGCAGATAAAGGGATAGAGGAAGAATAAGGGAATCAGAGAATGAACTGAAAAGGAAAGTGAGAGAGAGAAACAACACCCTAAAATATAATATTTATGTCTTTATATAAAATATTGTGTGTACACTCAAAGCAAAAGATATATTTTGCTCATTTCCTGGATACTAAAGTTACAGATGACATATATGTAATATACTCACTTTCTAATTCATTTAGTAATGGTTCAAATAGTGATGCCATTGATGGTGGGTATAAAATTTTCAAATACAGCACAACTACTTGATAAGGCTGTTTAAGAGGGAATTCTGAAGTAGAGGGGAGAACTGGCAAGGATGAGATGCCTTTGGAGACTGAGATTCCTTCAGTGTATTACAATTCTGACCATCAGTATTTCTAAAGTAGATTATCAAGTCACTTCAATAACACCATGAAAAAATTGGTTTTGTTGTATTCCTTGACTCTTGAAGCAGTCTTAAAATTTATCATGCCACCTGTTTTTTCTACCACCACAAATGATGCATTGCACATCACAAAGGGGATCCCATAGTGTCATGTTAATTTAATCCCAATGACTGAACATCTGAAAACCACTTTGTTCTTTAAAAGGCTGTTTTGGAATAAACCTACCTAAGGAGACAAAAGACCTGTATGCAGAAAATTATAAGACACTGATGAAAGAAATTAAAGATGACACAAATAGATGGACAGATATACCATGTTCTTGGATTGGAAGAATCAACATTGTGAAAATGACTCTACTACACAAAGCAATCTACAGATTCAGTGCAATCCCTATCAAACTACCACTGGTATTTTTCACAGAACTAGAACAAAAAATTTCACAATTTGTATGGAAAAACAAAAGACCCTGAAGAGCCAAAGCAATCTTGAGAAAGAAAAATGGACCTGGAGGAATCAGGCTACCTGACTTCAGACTACACTACAAACCTACAGTAATGAAGACAGTATGGTACTGGCACAAAAAGAGAAATATAGATCAATGGAACAGGATAGAAAGCCCAGAGACAAACCCATGCACATATGGTCACCTTATCTTTGATAAAGGAGGCAAGCATATACAGTGGAGAAAAGACAGCCTCTTCAATAAGTGGTGCTGGGAAAACTGGACAGGTACATGTAAAAGAATGAAATCAGAACACTCCCTAACACTATACACAAAAATAAACTCAAAATGGATTAAAGACCTAAATATAAGGCCAGGCATATCAACCTCTTAGAGGAAAACACAGGCAGAACACTCCATGACATAAATCACAGCAAGATTCTTTTTGACCCACCTCCTAGAGAAATGGAAATAAAAACAAAAATAAACAAATGGGATCTAATGAAACTTAAAAGCTTTTGCACAGCAAAGGAAACCATAAACAAAATGAAAAGACAACACTCAGAATGGGAAAAAATATTTGCAAATGAAGCAACTGACAGAGGATTAATCTCCAAAATTTACAAGCAGCTCATGCAGCTCAAAATCAAAAAAAACAAACAACCCAATCCAAATATAGGCAGAAGACCTAAATAGACATTTCTCCAAAGAAGATATACAGATTGCCAACAAACACATGAAAGAATGCTCAACATCATTAATCATTAGAGAAATGCAAATCAAAACTAAAATGAGATATCATCTCACACCGGTCAGAATGGCCACCATCAAAAAATCTACAAACAGGGGCTTCTCTGGTGGCGCAGTGGTTGCGAGTCTGCCTGCCAGTGCAGGGGACGCGGGTTCGAGCCCTGGTCTGGGAGGATCCCTCATGCCGCGGATCGGCTGGGCCCGTGAGCCACAGTTACTGAGCCTGCGCGTCTGGAGCCTGTGCTCCGCAACAAGAGAGGCCGCGATGATGAGAGGCCCCGCGCACCGCGATGAAGAGTGGCCCCCACTTGCCACAACTAGAGAAAGCCCTCGCACAGAAACGAGGACCCAACACAGCCATAAATAAATTAAAAAAAAATAGTGTTTAAATAAGTAAATAAATAAAAATAAAAATAAAAAGCCAGCTTGTATATCACCTGCTCTTTAAAAAAAAAAAAAACTACAAACAATAAATGCTGGAGAGGGTGTGGAGAAAAGGGAACACTCTTGCACTGTTGGTGGGAATGTAAATTGATACAGCCACTATGGAGAACAGTATGAAGGTTCCTTAAAAAACCAAAAATAGAACTACCATACGACCCAGCAATCCCACTACTGGGCATATACCCTGAGAAAACCATAATTCAAAAAGAGTCACGTACCAAAATGTTCACTGCAGCTCTATTTACAATAGCCAGGGCATGGAAGCAACCTAAGTGTCCATCAACAGATGAATGGATAAAGAAGATGTGGCACATATATACAATGGAATATTACTCAGCCATAAAAAGAAATGAAATTGGGTTATTTGTAGTGAGGTGGATGGACCTAGAGTCTGTCATACAGAGTGAAGTAAGTCAGAAAGAGAAAAACAAATACTGTATGCTAACACATATAAATGGAATCTAAAAAAAAAAAATAGTCATGAAGAACCTAGGGGCAAGATGGGAATAAAGACACAGACCTACTAGAGAATGGACTTGAGGATATGGGGAGGGGGAAGGGTAAGCTGGAACAAAGTGAGAGAGTGGCATGGACATATATACACTACCAAACGTAAAATAGATAACTAGTGTGAAACAGCTGCATAGCACAGGAAGATCAGCTTGGTGCTTTGTGACCACCTAGAGGGGTGGGATAGCGAGCGTGGGAGGGAGGGAGATGCAGGGGGAAAAGATATGGGGACGTGTATATGTATAACTGATTCACTTTGTTATAAAGCAGAAACTAACACAGCATCGTAAAGCAATTATACTCCAATAAAGATGTTTTATAATAAATAAATTAATTAATTTAAAAAATTAAAAATAAATAAATAAATAAAAGGCTGTTTTGTGAGCAAGTTGTGCAACACAATTTTACTTTGGCTTTGAACAAGTCCCAGTGTCACCTTTACTCTTTTATCAAGAGCTGCATTTTATTTGCCTGAGCAACCATGGAAACCCTTTGTCAATGGGTTTGTAATACAGTGTGTCTTCGTGACTTTCCACTACAGAGGATAGGAGGTTGACCACAGTAACTGTAGCATTACACCCTAATTTCACAGTACAGCTTTTGTATTATTAGTATAAATGTGTTTTTCCACTCCAGAGTGTGTTCCGCATGGGTTATTTCCTCATTGATGATGGTAGTAATTTAACAGGACTTGAAACTGGATTATTTTCTGTAGGAAGACTGATTTGGGCCAAGATGGTTAAGAGGTGAACACAATGAGAAAAAGCCTTACTGAAGAAAGTGATTAATGTTTAATTGCTAAGAAGTGTCTATTTCTTCAAGTATATTATGGATCAACAGTATCACTAAAAAATGTCTATTTCTTTGAATTATTTACAGATCAACAGTAACTATCTTTAACTATCAACCACTGTTGGGACTTCAGTACCCAGTGTTGTTTTAGGAAAATATAAAGTCCTAGTGTCTAGTATTCTAATGTTGACTTAAAAATCAAACACTTCTTACTAAACTGATGGGATGCCCAATTTAAACTCGTACTGCTGAGGCCAACTTTCATAAGATTAAATTTAAAACCAAAGAAGTAACCAGGCATGAACTCTCTTTCAGCCTTTTGAATGTGCCTTGCTCTCTCCTTCCATAGTGACTTTATATATAGTTTTCTCTGCTAAAAATAGTCTCCTCCATGCCTCTCCAGTCCTCCTACTATATTATTCTCTCATATCTAGGAAAGTCCTACCTGACTTTCAGATTTCATCTCATATTCACAGGGGAGGAGTCCCTGACTGTTCAGGACAAATAGCTATCCTCTTGTGGAACCATGTATTTCTCCTTTTCAGACAGCAATTGTAATTTTACATTTGTTTGAGTGACAACTTGATTAAAGTGTGTCTCTCTTATTGGGCCCAAAGTTCCCTGAAAGACATGGATCTATCTCTTCTGGGGTAACTATTGTATTCCAGAAGTCAAGCCCAGTGCCTGACGCAGAGTGAGCTCCCAATGCATATTTGCTGAATTAATAAACTAATCAATGATTAAATAAACCACCTAGAATCACAGTACAAAAATGATTCCTATGTCTCAATTCTTATAACCTTGTTCTTAGAAGCAAAATCAACCGTCTTCAACCACAGGTCAGCTACTAATATAAGTAAGCAGTTTGTGCTATCCAGTAGAACATTCTCTGATGATGGAAATGTTCATTTATTTCCAATATCATCTTGCAATGTCCAATACAGTAGTCACTAGCTACATATAGCTAATAAGTACTTGAAATGTTGGCTAGGGCAACTGTGGAAGTGAATTTTATACTTTATGTAGTTTTAATTAATTTTAATTTTAATAGCAGTATGTGGCTAGTGGCCATTGCATTGGAAAGCATAGGATGGTTATTAGGTTATAAAGTTGCTTCTCCTTTAGCTGAAAAATCCAGCCAAAGACTCTAGGCATGCTGGTGGGAGATAAAATTTCATGATTAGTTAAGTCAAATAGAAAAATAAAACCACTCTCAACTTTTACAGATAAGACTGAATCTCATCAATAGCAGGAAAGATTCTCAGAAAAAAAAAAGTAATAACATAACTCTGGTTTTGAATTTTCATTGTGTCCTCCCTCACCTTAACTGAAGTCAAGCACAGCTGATGAGGCACTATCCCTGCCCTTTCACAGCTTTTTCATTTCCCACCCATCTTCCAAAATCCTGTTCTGACCTCACACTTTCAAGTGAACTTCCCCTGGTAATTCCAACCCATAATGAACTCTCACTCCCTAATTTGGCTTGCATTTCCCGGGATGTTCAGAAAGCCCTTTCTTTCATTAGTATATGTTTTATATAAGGCAGCTGGGAAAGAACTCTTAAATTAGGTTAACCTTTTGGGTTAATAGGCTTCTTCTTATTCATAACTAACACAGTGAAGAAAGAGTTAGCTCAATAACTTGAAAGGATTATTGCACTTCTGAGAAAGCCTAACCAGTACACTGGTTGCTATTTACCCTCTAGGAGAAATTGGCCACAGATGTGATTTCAAACGCACAAGGATATATTTAATTTTATTTTCACCTTTGGTCTGTCTGAAATATGTTTACACTACTGACCGCATCTTCCTTGCTTAAAATTCACTCTTCTATTGGCTTCTGTGACATACTTGACCTTACTTTCTTCCCCACTTCTCTGCAATTCTCTATTTCCTTTGCTTGATATCTAGCTCCTCTTTTTTGCTAACAAATTTGAGGCACTGACCCCAGGTGCATTTCTCTGCATCTGTCCTCATTCTGTTCTTTCCTTTAAATGTTTCTCCCAGATAGCACATTCTGCACATATTTTCTATCGCTATCAAATTTTATCACATCATGTCTAAACTCCAATAATCTCCAGACCATGGGAATTCCCTGATTATAATGTTAGTCCCTGTCTAATTCATCCCAATATTGTTCCAGCATTGTCTTCTGTAAGCGTTACACTTATCAGATCACTTCACTGCTGAAGTACGGATAGTCATTTCTTAATATCTGGAATCCCACGTTCCAAGTCCCCTATGTGACTTTTGAGACCTTCTAACCTTTATCCACACTCCCTGAGGAGCCAACCGTAACTGCTGCTGCTACTATTTATTACGAATCATCTGTTCATGCTAGATGATTTTTTTCTATAAACAATAAGCACACCATACTAGTTGCTTCACTACCAAGCCTTTCCACATGCTCAGTCTCCTCATATGTCTGTATTCCTCTGTATAGCCTGCCTACCTCATTACTCAAGGTCATGCTTGGCTTATGTTCTACACATAAGATTTTTCTAATTACTTGAAATTCCAGGATATTTTTCTACCTCAGCAATTCAAAATCAAATGTCCTTAGGGACAATGCACATAAGAGTGAAATGGGCAACATAAAAGCATACTTTTGTATATTGAGCATGGAGGACTATAATTTCTCCCTGGAAACTAATGGGCTCTCATTTTAATCTAAAACACAAGGATCTGCCAAATTCTTATATTTTTTTCCCTCGCTTTTACTGGAGACACACATAGAGGAACCACTATGCTCTATATAAGAGAAACAGCAGCACAGTTGTGATGATCAAAAGCCACTGATGCTCAGCCCTGGTGTCAGAAAGGCAATAGGGATTGGTGGAGACTGTGGTAACATGAGAAGCACATGCTTAGTCTAAAGGGCACCTCACTTAATTAGCATCAGCTAGTTACCATGAGAGAATATGGATATAGTGTGGTAGATAATATTTTCAGAAAAATCTAGGAATCCTATCACCATGCAGAATAAACCAAAAGTGGCTATGCATGACAGGTAATCTTCTTACACTAATTTGCCTTCTCTCTTGATACTCATAGTCAGGATGCATTTAAATACTACATAGTACTATTTGACATTATAACCTAGTTGCTACATATGTTAGATCTCCCTTCACAAATAGATCCTAAGGTCCTTGAGAACACAGCTCGTGGTTTGTACATGTTTTTAATCTCCCTCAGTGTGTGGCACAGTGCCAGGCCCATGAAAATCAAAGTGACACTGTGATTTATTAGCTGTTTATTTTTACCTTGGCTTGCGCCAAAATATAACCTTAGATAAAATCACAACCTTTTTATATCTATTTCTTATCGATAATAAGAAAAATGTATATGAATGGCACATTATGTATGCTCAATAAATATTACTGAATGAATGATATTCATCAGATTAAACAGATTTATGAGTTATTACGAGACAAAGGCGTTAGAGTGGTTCTTTAAACTTCAAAAGCTATTTTCATAACATAAGTCACTCGCTAGTTAATGTTTGGGACCAGCCAAATGACTAGGATTTGGTAATTAGAGTAAGAACCATACTGTAACTAAAATGCTCTGTCATAGAAGTATAGATCTGAAATAATGATAGTCACAGCAAACAAATGTGCATCTGAAGTGAAAGAGAGAAGCAGGAAAAACTGCTAAAGATGCTGAAGAAAGAAGCATATATACTGTCCCTATATATAGCCTCTATATTATATACTTTCTATAGTACACATAGGTATTCTTAAAACTACTCTGAATACCGGAAGAGTAAAAATTAAAAAAGGAAGCCTCAGAAAATCTTTTGATCTTTTCAACCTTTTCCCTGTCAAGTCTATAAAAATTAACTTTGCAGTATCTGGGATGAGTCCTTATTTATTACAGGCTTAGATACCACTGGGAAAAAAATTAAAATAATATGGGGCTTAACTGTAGACACTTTATACTTTAGAGCATATTTACAATTATAAAAATGGGCTGCCATTTACTAAATGTCAAAAATAGTCCACCTCCAACTGGGCTCAATTTGACACTTAAAATTGCCAAAAACTTATCAGTCATAAAAATACCTAATTATCATAGGCAGCATTTGATAGGTTAATGTATGTTGACTAGTTTATTATGCCCACCCCTTCTTGGGACTCTTTGTATGTGTTAATGTTTGTTGTATTTCAAAATGAAGACTCGTTTTATTTCCATTACCTACAGGAAACTTTTCAGAGATGCCTGATTTCCCACGAGATTTATGTTCAAATAAATTGAATATACTACACACACTCTAGGTGAAGCTTTCTCATTGTTGACATGTTTTTTTAATGTCAGAAACTAAAATGTGGAATATTAATATCACAGATGTGGATTTATTAATTTAAATGTATATTGGACATTACTATCTATAAAAATAACTGTTGACTGTCTTGTGAATTTACTGGAATACCTGTGCGTTAGTGTTCTTGGTCCAAAACTTTGGAAGTTTGCAAAATACATATATGTCTGGGTGGGGTTGTGAGAGGTGTGAGAGTAAAGTAAAGGGAAAAAAATGATATACAACAGAAAGAAAGGAAGAGAGAAAAGTCCAGGTATGCTCCATCCCCACGAATAACCAGGGCACGTGACCAATTTTACTTCCTTGATATTTCTAGAAATCCTGTCTGTCCCTCTCCATTTTTAACAACACTGCTTCAATTCTGTCCTCAATTATGGGCCATAATAACGAACCCTGAAGTGTGGCTTCCTACCTCAATTATATCACTAGTCCCTCTGTTATGACTGAACACACCACAATCAACACAATCAATTGATCTATCATCTATCCATCCATCCATCCATCCATCCATATACTTATCTATCTAAATATATAGCAAAAACTTGGCCCCAATCTACCTTTATAATTCCTCTCATTCTTCAACTTTCATTTTTGAGTTCTATAATTTCTAAACTCACAGTAGTTACCCCACAGGCACCATGTCATTTCACATATTCATGACTTGTTTATTCCAAATACTCTGCCTGAAATTCCATTCCCTGTCTCCTTCACCTAAATAACTATTTCCTAATATTCAAAATTCATTATTGGTCAACATCCATCCCAAGTAGCCTGCCCTATCCTTCTTCCCACATTGCACACTCAGACTAGATTAAAGCTATATCTTTGTGTGTCTCTAACACCCTGTGTTTACCCCTGTCACTTAACTTTCCACACGGCGTAAGATCCATGAGGATAGCAACCATGCCTACATCATTCTAGCCTATATTCTTGTGCCTAGGGCTGTGCTTTTCATATACTAAGAATCCAGTAAATGTTTATTGAATGAAATAATGAACATGTATCATGATACATCTGTTGCTCATGTGAATAAGTGATAAGACCTGTAAGATACTAATTTTGCTACATTCCCTGTTGATAAGACCTCATCCTATCCCTTTATGTATCCCCACCCAGGACCTAATATAGAAACTGGTATTCAGCAGGTGCTTAGTAAATTTGTGTTGAACTGATCTATCCCTTTATTTCTCTCTTTTTTTCTTTTCTTTGTTTTGGGCCGCACCACACAGCTTGCGGGATCTTAGTTCCCCGACCAGGGATCGAACCTGTGCCCCCTGCAATGGAAGCACAGAGTCCTAACCACTGGAGCACCAGGGAAGTCCCTCTTTTTATTTCTTCAGTCTGAGTTCTGATCCTTTTTCCCCCAACCATTTACCACTCCCATCTCTATTTCTCTCCATGTCTTCTGGCACCCACTTGGAAATAAAGTGAGAGAAGATGACAATCATTGTAGAACCTGATACACTTAACCTCACAGAAAGGGAAGTTGGTATGGAGGACACAAAGACAGGCCCATCTATTTGAGAATACAGCTGAAGGAAAATTGACCTGGGCATTCTACTCCAGGACAAATGGGCCACACCAGTTATCTAGAAATTCTAGAGAGTTTCCATCAAGACTTGTCCACCTCTTCACTGTTGTATGGTGCTAGGTAAAGAACACCAGTCTCAGAAAGTATTTCCTGTGGACCATGACTTTTCCAGCCTGTCACTCTGTCTCCCTGTTGCATTATCAGTGAGGAGGATAGAAGACTGGCCTAGGAAAGAAATATGCCAAAAACAAAGGGAAGGCACGGAGAGTCACAGAAACCCCTACTAATATGATTGGTTTCTTCTTGCAAACTTCTGTTTCTCTATCTAGTCCCAATAATAGTGAAAACCCATAAAACAGAAGAATTAGGGATTCCTAGTACGTTGTGAGGATGAAATGGCATAATTGCTGCCTACAAAACAGCAAACACCCAGGAACGAACTAATCATTATGGTTGTTGTTCATGTATTGAAAGGGGTTTTATACTCAACTCAAGAATAATATAGCATCTCTGACAGCCTCTGCTTAAACATATTCAGGCTCAAAGTCTAGGCTCTGGACCAGAGTTTTTTCAAGAGCAGCACTATCGACATTTTGGGCCAGATAATCCTTTACTGGGGGGCTTTCCTGTGTTTTGGAGGATGTTTGGCAGCACCCCTGGCCTCTACCCACTGGATGTCAGTAACTACATCTTCCATTGAGTAGTGGCAATCAAAATGCCTCCAGACATTTCCAAATATCTGCTAGAGGCAACATTTCTTCCAGCTGAGAACACGGGTCTAGGGTACCTTTTTCTTCACTATCATAAACTTCTATTGTTTAAACCATTCTTTCTTTTATTGAACTAAAATATGTTTCTTTGTAATCACGGCCCATAGATACATAGCTATATAGCATATACATGTTACATAGCTATATAGCATATACATGTCTTTCACAAGTCAGATATTTGAGGATGAGCCTTTACATGCCATGGAAACTAGAACCTTGTGAAATTGGAGTAGACTGTCAAAGCCTTGTCCTCCCGAAATCACATATAAATGTGCAATAAACATTCACTTTCATACCCAGATCTTTCTGGAGTGCTACAGTAAAGTGATAGTGATAAATTAAAAAGTAATCTAAAACAAACACTGGAAAAATATTACAAATATATATTAATCATAATCCTTAACTCCCTAAGATAATTTTTAAATTATTGTGAGTTAAAAAATGAAAGAGGGCTTCCCTGGTGGCGCAGTGGTTGAGAATCTGCCTGCTAATGCAGGAGACACGGGTTCGAGCCCTGGTCTGGGAAGATCCCACATGCCGCGGAGCGGCTGGGCCCGTGAGCCACGGCTGCTGAGCCTGCGCGTCTGGAGCCTGTGCCCCGCAACGGGAGGGGCCGCGATAGTGAAAGGCCCGCGCACCGCGATGAAGAGCGGTCCCCGCACCGCGATGAAGAGTGGCCCCCACTTGCCGCAACTAGAGAAAGCCCTCGCACAAACCGAAGACCCAGCACAGCCAAAAATAAATAAATAAGTAAATAAATAAAATAAATTAAAAAAAAAAAAAAAACATGATCTTTAAAAAAAAAAAAAATGAAAGAACTGGGCTTCCCTGGTGGCGCAGTGGTTGAGAGTCTGCCTGCCAATGCAGGGGACACGGGTTCGAGCCCTGGTCTGGGAGGATCCCACATGCCGCGGAGCAACTAGGCCCGTGAGCCACAACTACTGAGCCTGCGCGTCTGGAGCCTGTGCTCCGCAACGAGAGGCCGCGACAGTGAGAGGCCCGCGCACCGCGATGAAGAGTGGCCCCCGCTCACCGCAACTAAATAAAATCCTTGCACGGAAACGAAGACCCAACACAGCCAAAAATAAATAAATAAATTAATTAATTAATTTTAAAAAACCCACCAGTTTAAAAATAATGATAATAATAAAATAAATAAATTTTTTAAAAAATGAAAGAACTAATATTAAGTTTATTGAGCTGAAGATGAAGCAAATAATATTAAGCTCCAATTATACTGTATTTTCTTGGAACGGTGAACAGATAAAGTTTTGAGCCCTGATTTATCGTAGGATGATATTAAAATGGTGCATGAATATCCATTAAGAAAATAACTATTTTTAAAAGAAACCTTTACATCCTATCTCCCAAGGATTTTGCTTTGTTATCTGGTAAGGCAGTATTAAGATTAGTTACTATAGAATACTTTAGATGTGCTAGGAATTGTGCTTAGGGTTAGGTTTATTCATATTGTCACAAAACAACCTTATAAGAAGAGTACTATTAATTTCTGTACCAACCAGTATAGGCTGGAATTTACAGTGGTAACAAATAATCTCAAATTTTCAATGGCCATTTTGAGTTGGAAAAGGGCTTCAGAATTATCTTCTTCTTACTTCAGGACACAAGATGACAGACCTTCTCTATCTGGAACATTGTGATTATAAGGGAAAGAAAGATTTTGAATTTCACAAGCACTTTTAAAGACTTCCACTTACATTTCACTGAGCAAAGCAAGTCACCTGGCCACACCTAACTTCAAGGGGCCAGAGAGAAGCTGTGGTTGTATCAGGCGTTCAGAGGAAAAGGACTACAAATATCTAAACAACATTAATCACCACCACATTATCCCCATTTTACAGATGAGAAATCTGTCACTAGATGGTTAAGTAACCTGGTCACAAATGTAGTATGTTGGAACTGGGATTTGAACCCAGATTTATCAATTTTGCTACATAACAACCACGTCCCTCTCCACTCCCCTCCCCCCAGATAGAATTAATGGCTTAAAATAACATTTTATTTGGTTCATGAGTCTGTGGGTTGGCCATTTGGACTAGGCTCATGTGAATGATTCTTTCCATCAGGCTTGGTTATTTTGGCTTTGATCATTCATGTGTTTGTGGTCGGCTGCCATGTCTGTTGGGAGCTGGCTGGTCTAAGACGGTTCAGTTAGGACTTCTCATCTCTGTTCCACATGGTATCTCATCCTTTAGCAAGGTAACCCAGGCTTGTTCTCATGGCTATGGTGGCAGAATACTGAAAGAGGGACAGGAAACATGCAAGACTAGTGTCCTAGCTTTGCTTCTGTCACATTCTATTGGCCAAAGCCAATCACAAGGACAACCAGGTTCAGTACATGAAGAAATAGATTCCACCTCTTGATGGAAGAAGCTGTGAAAAATTAACTTGCAAAGAACATTGATAAAGGCAGAGGCAATCTGGTTTAAAAGCCTACGTTCTTAACACTATGTTACAGTGCAATGATTGTTTCCTCTAATTCAGGGATATAGTTCAATGGCACTCCCCTGAATCTCTCTGTAAAAACTTATGACCTATTCTGTGTTTTTTTAACAGTGCATTTCCTTCTAATTCTTTTATAAGACCTACAGAACAATACCAAAGACAAATAAAACAAGCAAGTGGTACACTGCATCTAATTATTTCTCTTCAAAACAGCTGCAAAAATGCACATCTAGTAATTATCCATATGGTGATGTTATTTCAACATTTCAAAACTCTCAACTGGAGATCAAATATGATAAAAAGCAAGTCAATATCATGTCAAGCAGTGATATTAAATGGGAACTATTAACAAGATACTGAATTGGTGCTGTTAAATTTCCTGGTGGTTCATAGAAGTAAATGTTGCTAGCTAGAGTTACTCCTCATTTTGAAAAATCAATTCATCATAAAGTCCTTCTTACTCCTATCTTGCAGAATTAAGAACTATTTCTTCAAAGTCTTTGGTGGGGGAAGCATGGCAGCATAATTAAGTTAGGCAGAGTTAGGTTCTGTATCCTAATATCACCATATAATAATTGACTGACTTCAGGTAAGTTATGGAACATCTATGACTCAGTTCCCACAGTTTCCTATGTTTCTTAGAAGGAGAGAGAGAACAATGCACAAAGCCTTGCATACAGTAATTGTTCCATACATATTTGTTCTGATTGGAGCAGTCTTCTTTCCAGTAAGAATGGTAATCAGGATACATTTAGAAATTTAAGGTAAAAGAGAAAAAAGATGTTTAAACCATGAAACTATTTTCCAGTCCTAAGGAAACTTTGAAAGCCAATGATTCTTAAAATTCATGGAAGTAGTTTAGATTAGCCAACTTTCAGGTAATTTCTAGTTTTCCTCAAAGTTATATAAATAATAAGAAGAAATCACTTCCATCTCTTGCCCCCATTTTGCCCATTTAACTCAATGAGAGGATTTTCCTTCCATCATTCCCTTTATTCTGGATAGAATACACACCTGCCCAAAGGACCAATTATCTATAGGTTTTCAGTACCTGACCTTTTCAAGGCAGTTAACATTTGAAAGATTTACTCCAAGGATGTAAGTCAACAATAGAGGACTAGGCAGTTCAGAGAAGTCCATGGAATTCAGACAGAAATATACGATAATCACACCCAAAACAATGAAGACAAAATCAGTGGCAGCAAAAAAAAAACTGAGAAACATGGAGTCAGAGACTTCAGACTATAAATTTGGGCCCTAGATTCAGAAAGCAAATGGGCCCTGCCCCACAAAGGAAGACAAGTTGTTCAACTGTTACCTACGTTGCCACCAGCATAAAGGTTTCCCAAGAAGAGGCATTTTCTGAATTCAGGGAAGTGAAGCATGTGATAAATTAATTCTGCCTAATCTCTCTCTCTCTCTCATAGGTCATTTTCCATTTCCTCCTTGCCTTGTCATACATATATATAAATATATAAATGATACAAATCATCTTTCCATTATTCACTATATTCTTCAATAGAGGACTTGTTCAATAACTTTAAAAGTGTATGATGACAATAATAGCTAATACCTTTCTCTTTTTAATTAATAATCTGTGTTTTTAGAGAAGTTTTAGGTTCACAGCAAAATTGAGTGGAAAGCACAAAGCGTTCCCATATACACCCTGTCCACACACATGCACAACCCCCCTCACTATCAATATCCCACAGCACAGTGGTATAGTTTTTACAACTGATGAACCTACATTGACACATCATTATCACCCCAAGTCCATAGTTTGCATTTGGATTCACTCTTTGTGTTGTACCTTCTTTGGGTTTTGACAAATGTAAAATGGCACATATCCACGTTATAATATCATACAGAATATTTCCACTGCCCCAAATCCTCTGTGTTCCACCTTTTCATCTCTCTTTCCCCCATTACCCATGGCAACCACTGATCCTTTTACTGTCTCCATAGTTTAGCCTTTTCCAGAATGTCATATAGTTGTGATAATAAAGTATGTAGACTTTTCAGATTAGTTTCTTTCATTTAGTAATATACATTTGAGTCTCCTTCCTGTTGTTTTCTTTCTTTATTTTTTTATTGGGGGTATAGTTGTTTTACAATGTTGTGTTAGTTTCTACTGTTCTAGAGTGGAAATAGAGTTCCCTGTGCTATTCTCATTAGTTATCTGTTTTATACATATTAGTGTATATATGTCACTCCCAATCTCCCAGTTCATCCCACCCCCCCTTTTCCCCCCTTGATGTCCATACATCTATTCTCTACATCTGTGTCTCTGTTTCTGCTTTGCAACTCTCTGTTTTTTCATGGATTAATAGCTTGTTTCTTCTTAGCGCTGAATAATATTCCATTGTTTGGATGTCCCACAGTTTATTTATCCACCTCCTAAGCTTTTTAAATAGCCACATATTATGTAATTTAATCCTAATGACCATATTATCCTTACTGAACCAATGAGGGTTAGAGTAAAGAGAAATTAAGTGACATGGCCAAGATCACCTGGATTAAATAATGGTAGATCTAAGACCTGAACTTAGGTCTTTATGTCTCCAAATCCTGTCTTCCCTGCTATAAATACATGACAGAATGTTTTACATATGTTTTTTAAAATTGCATTAACCAAAATTAATGAAGATGTTCTTTAACCAGAGTGTTCTTTATGTACCAACTCCCCCACCCTTTTTTTCCTTCAGAGAGTAAGTTTTGATAGAAACAAAAAGCACTATACCCAGGACTACTGTATTATTGTTTAAAAATATAATGAAAACAACAATAGCAACAAATGCATGATTACAATTTCTCTTCTGAGCACATCCAGGGAATAAAGCTCTTTAGATAATCTAAATCATATGCTAACCCTATTTTACACTATGTGTTGTGGAGAGATGTTTGTTAAATTGTCTCAAGACTTCAGACTAGAAAGTCCCCCATCCTTTTCATTCACAGTGAAGATAAAACTCAATTCCAAGTATTTCACTAGTCTTCATATGTCTAGGTTCTCACCTATGAGGCTTAAGAGTCTATAGACCAAATTGGAGGTGAAGAAAACAGAAAAGCACTTGGAAAGATCTGTTTAAAATTTAACAGTAGGCTCTGACACGGATAATGTTTCACTTCTGATGTCTATCCTTTCAAAGCAGCTGCCAACTGGTCTTTTTATATCCACTTGAAAATACATCATCCACACTTCATGCTTCAGTTTTACTTGAACAATCATCTGTTTGCCTTTCCAGCAGAATAATCCTACAGGAGTTTTTAATTCCATGTGTAAATACCTATTTTTAGTATAGAACATTAACGGTAGCTCATACTATGGGTTAAAACCACAGAGAGTTCCTTTAAAGGTTCTTATTTTCACAATAACTATGCTTTTCACAGTAAAATCTATTTCACTTTTCAAAGGGTTGAGAAGCAAGAAAATATTAAATGAGAAATAAATTTCCAACCAGATTTTCTAGAACAAAGAAATGTATAGATGACAGAAAAGTTCTCAGCCATGATTGAATTCCATATAAATGTTGTTAAATATTTGAAAAAGAGTTCTTAGTTGGTGAAAGCAAACTTTATTTTGAATCAGAAAATTAGTTAAAAGGAGAATGAGGACCCTAAAGAGGGAGTAAAGGAGGAGTAGATAAATCTTATGTTAGTTCTGTGGCTTAAGTGGCTGTAGATGAACAGAGACAGCAAGTGGCTAGAGAAGGGAAAATCTGGGGGAAAAAATGTACTACATTCCTTTACGTCTCCTTAGAAAGTACTATTTAATTGGAGACAATGTCAGGACATGAAGAGAAACCAGAGTTAGGAGTAATGGAGACCCCGGTATGGATTCCTCTGTATGTCATGTGCTTTTAGGGTAACACACATATTATGGGCCCCATCTTCCCCTCAATTATACAGTTGGGTTCCCAAGGATCCTTAGCAAGGCATTAAGGCTCTATAATATCTGTCCAGCCTCATCGTGTACATTCCCCATCACTCACAGCACTACACTGGCCAAGGAAGTGAGGAACATCTTATGTTTACCTCCTCTCTTTTCCATATATAGCTTCCTAGGAAAAGTTTCAAAGTACTAATTCAAATGATGATAAAAAAGCTTGTCGTGTGTGGCTACACTTCCTGAGGAAAAAAAGGGAATTAACATATATCACATACTTTTCCTGCTCAGAATCTCCAGTACAGCCTAAGCTATTTTCAGATTTTTACTCCTCTTGAATTTTGAATTCATAGAATTTTGAATTCATATTTTTGCCTTCAGATTCTCTAGTATCAGAGGTTTATGGATTTCAGTGAGAATTTTGTTGTCACTATAGTTTGTTTGTTTGGATAAGACCTCACCTAGTTTAAAACTATATCTTGAATTCACATTATTTCTACTGTGGCTGATCTAAGTCTAAATATCATCACTTCTCACCTGAATTACTGTAACTGACTCCAAATAGTTTCTCCACATCCATTCATCTACCACTCCATTCTACTCTAATTCAATCTCAATAGTTTCTTCAGGTCTTTAAGAATGTAAATCAGAGGGTAAATAGAATATACATGGAAGAATCACTGGTTCTCTTCTGTGCTGAGTGAAAATCCAAAATTTTGATGAGGCCTTGATGGTTCTGTACAAAGATCTGCTCACCATCATCTTGTGCAATCTTGTGCAGGTACCACACTATAGCTACAATGTTCTGTGGACCCAAAAGGGAGAGCTGGTTGGGGAGTTGGGGTATGTCTACGGAAGGATAAGAGCTGGGCTACTGCAAGCTCATACAATTAGAAAACAGTGCTAGCCTCTGGGCTGATGAATTTACGAGAAGACACAACTTCTGGAAAGATAAATTATAACAAGTCCCCTCTAACACAGCCTAGGTGCATAGAAGTGCTCCCTCGAGTGTAAGATATATCCTGTGGGGTGCACCCCCTGGGCTGGAGGTCCTCGGGTAGGGCACTCCTACTCAACAATTTGTGATGTGTCTTCCTCTGAGTTAATGTCCTCCATAATTTCTGTCATCTTCCTCCCACATCCTCATTTTTCACTATGTGCATAGTAAAGACTTCCTCTAACTAGAGTGTTTCCCCAGGTTTCCTTAGCACTCATAATAATATAAGGTCATAAGGTTTTTATATTTTTGTTTTTGTTGTTGTTTAATAACTGTGGCTGCAAGTCATTAGACTAAAAGTTCTAGGAGGCCAAGAGCTCTGTCTTTGTTGTTCAACATGGCATCCCTCTTAGCATAAAAACTGGCCCATAATAGATGCATAATAAATATTTAACAAATAAAGTCATTTGTTTAGGTGCAGTGATTTTCAGCCCTGGCTGCACAACAGAATCACCTAGTAGGCTTTTTAAAAAATCTGATGCCCAGGAGCTGCCTCAGAGAATTAGATTCAAATGGTCAGAAATGAAACCCAGACATAATAGTTATTAAAATTTCCCCAGATGACTACAATTTATAGCTGGCTCTAAGACTCACTGATCTAGTTTAATACTTCTCAAACTTTAAAGTACATAAGTATCACCTGAAGGTCTTGTTAAGCTAAGGAATTTAGTTTATCTGGGGCACAGCGGAAGCTACTGCAGTTGCAACAAGCTCTGCAGGTCCATGGACCACACTTTGAGTACAAAAGGCAACAAGACTGTTATAACCTGATTCTTCTCACTTCCAACCAATGAAATCACACAAAAAGCAAGTATCTATGGTCCCTGGGCTATAATAATACTAAAATAATTGGATTAGTTGGGGAAAAAGGGACTGAATGAAACTGTCAACAGGTGTGTACTGGTTTACCAAATAATATTACTGAACATATATATGTGTATATACACACACACACACACACACACACATATATCTCCTAGAACCTTGTCATTATAAAGTCAGTGATCATGATCACAACATACTATGTGAACTGCGGGAAGCCGCAGTCGTCAGTAACACGATTAACACCTCTTAGAATCAATTATAATCTTCCCATAAACAGACCAATGATGATATGTGGGTTGGCAGATTTTGTTTGACATTTAGCTCCTTGAGAGACTTTTTCTAGTCTTTGGCTTTGGAATCTCTTCTCTAAATTCTATCCCTATCACTAGGATGAGAGAGGGGGAGGAGAGAAAGAAAGCATGCTTTGAACCTCACTGCTACTAATCTTCACCTGGGTTTGGATCGTTTGAGCTAGAAAATATCGTAGAGCGAGAATTCTATGAAAGAATGGGCAAATTCCACTCTAGCAGTAACAGATTCTGAAAGAGGTGCACACGGAACAACAACCTGACTCTATAAAAGATTAACCTGATGCAAAGCTGTCTTTCATATTGTTATGCTTCTGCAAAAGTTGGGACTATTTTTTTTAATATAGCTGACCCTATTTCCAAGGTTTAAAATGTGACTGGAACATAATAAGCTATTTTATTATATGGAACATATACCGCATGTAACAGCTAATGCAAGATTTTTTTTCCTGGTACTTGTGAAAATCTTTATTAAAAACACAGAAATCTACTGATGCTAATACATAAATAAAATCTTCATTTATTTCACATTCTAGAACATTAGCTTCGGTATCATATCTAATGTTTTAAAAACTTACGAAGAAGCACATCTGAAGAACTAATCAAATATTAAAAAGAAAGCAAAGGAAAAAACAGCTAAATGTGAAAAAAGCGTGATGTAATCTTAGTTGCTATTGTTCATTTCAAAAAGAGATACTAACGGTAGTGCATAATTCTACCTCATTTTATTAGAGATGTAAGCTATAATTATAGAGAATATCTAGACAGAAAACATCTATATTTTATTTAATAAATGCATTGATTTAACAAGTATTTGAGTTCCCTAGTATAGGAAGTTTTACTTATAAATTAGCTGGCCTGATGGATAGCACTGGTAATATACAGCTATGTAACAATTAAAATTCCATTTTCCTAAAAAATATGTTTACACATTTATTAAATTAAAAAAAATTTCTTTCTTGTTTCTAACAAAATATCAATCTTTTAAATAAATATTCACTGCTTATTGTCTCTTGATGACTTAGAAAAATTGGAACATGTACTTGGAAAACTCTCTGGGGTTTTTTTTTTTTACATTTGCAGCAACATAGATGGACCTAGAGATTATCATACTAAGTGAAGTAAGTCAGAGAAAGATAAATATCATGATATCACTTATATGTGGAATGTAAAAAATGATACTAATGAACTTATTTACAAAACAGAAACAGACTCACAGACATGGAAAACAAATTTATGGTTACCAAAGGGGAAAGGGATGAGGAGAGATAAATTAGGAATTTGGGATTAGCAGACAAACTACTATACATAAAACAGAGAAACAACAAGGTCCTACTGTATAGCACAGGAAACTATATTCAATATCTTGTAATAAACTATAATGAAAAAAAGTATATATTATATATATATAATATATATATATATCTCTCTGAATCACTTTGCTGTACATCAGAAACTAACACAACATTGTAAATCAACTGTACTTCAATTTTAAATAAATCAGTAAATAAATAAAAAAATAAAAGCTGGGGGCGTCTGTAATATCTTCCAGAACTTCATTTAAATTGAATTTTTTATTTTTACATCTATTTATTTATGGCTGTGTTGAGTCTTTGTTGCTGCGCACGGGCTTTTCTCTAGTTGCGGCGAGTGGGGGCTACTCTTCATTGCAGTGCGCGGGCTTCTTATTACGGTGGCTTCTTTTGTTGCGGAGCACGGGCTCTAGGCGCACGGGCTTCAGTAGTTGTGGCACGCAGTCTCAGTAGTTGTGGCTCATGGGCTCTAGAGCACAGGCTCAGTAGTTGTGGCGCACGGGCTTAGTTGCTCCGTGGCATGTGGGATCTTCCCAGACCAGGGCTCGAACCCATGTCCCCTGCATTGGCAGGCGGATTCTTAACCACTGCGCCACCAGGGAAGCCCAAATGGAAATATTTTAAATCAACATTATATTAAAAGGTAATTTTCATTTCCTGTATGGAAATGTTGACTCAGAAAATGGAATCTAGACTTAAAATTCAAGGCAATAGAGTTTAAAAACATGCAAGGAAATTCACAAGTAACTTTTCCATAAAGCTATCCATTGTACTAGAGTCTGTCTTCTTTCCACACTCACAAAATATTTTTATGAGGATCTCGTAAACAAATAACAAACATATGTTTCTTTAAAGCACATCTGTGGAAACATTAAAGAGGTAATACGATGTAATGAAGAGAGAGGACTTTGATTTTGTTGTGGTTGTTCATGGCTCCAAATTTCTTTGTTTAGTCTTTCTTATTTCTTTGTCTTTTTCCCCTCTTAAACTGTTCAATTCCATCATTCCTACTGTAATGACATTTTCCCCACTGCTTTTCAATATTCTGGCATTTCCTGTTTCAAGGATGTGATTCTTCCCCTGGAGCATGGATCTGCCCACTGATTGGCAGTGTTGGTTGGCTGGCCTGGTTGGCTCTGTGCTGGTCACCACAACTCCCTTCAGCCTTTGCCTTCAGTTACCTTCAGTCAGAATAAGATGGAGGGATATCCCTGGTGGCACAGCGGTTAAGAATCCACCTGCCAATGCAGGGGACATGGGTTCAAGCCATGGTCCAGGATGATCCCACATGCCCCCAGAGCAACTCAGCCCGTGCCCCACAACTACTGAGCCTGAGTGCCACAACTACTGAAGCCCGCGTGCCTAGAGCCTGTGCTCCGCAACAAGAGAAGCCACTGCAATGAGAAGCCCGCGCAGCGCAATGAAGAGTAGCCCCTGCTCGCCGCAACTAGAGAGAAAGCCCACGTGCAGTGATGAAGACCCAACGCAGCATTAATTAATAAAAAAATAAGATGGAGAGTCTAGATAGACTGAAGTCTAGATAGACTGTTTTTGTCAGGAAATACAAAATGGATTTTCCTATACCTGTTAGAAACTTTCAAGTGGATCACGTTGGAAGGATAGTTTAAAACCTAAATAACAACAATTACTTGGGTAACAGCATAGTGGAAATGCAGATTCCAGCAGCCTGGGCTGGAATCTATTCCATTCCTTCAGGCTGGCCTCATTCCAAAAGGGAACTGTGTCTAATGCTTAATAACATGAGCTCAGGTATCTGAACACTCAGAATTTAAATCCTGATTCCAGCACTAACTCTTTAGGTACCTTGGGCAAATTATTTAATTTCTGTGAGCTCAGTTTCTCAACTTGTAAAATGCTCATGTTAATACTTACCTCACAGTATTGTTGTAAAGAGAAAAAAAATGAGGTAATGAGTGAGTTCATAAGTACCTAATAAATGACAGCAATTTTTTATTATTATAGCAAATGAGTGAAAGTTGTCCTTGTATCAAAGAGATTTAGGACATAAATAGAAGGAATTAGGCACAATGCTTTTGCAATATAGAGTTTATAAATATATTTTGTAAAAATATATGCCTTTAAAGTCCTGTGGAGCAAAGTGAAAAATGAGATTTCTAAATTCCATGGATATGTATTAAAAATTATATGCACTGATCAATAAAGTGTGAAAGGGCTGAAGAAACAGACTATTTTTCTGGGACAGTAATTTTGTTCAATGAATTATTTATAAGAAGAATGAAGCAGAAACAAAAGAAATATGAAAGCATAAGGCTTACCTTATCAGTCAAAATCTTTCAAACATCAGCAATGAAGTTATAATCATTTGCCACATGCTGGGACATCCAGGAACAATGTAACATTCTGTCATGTAAAAAATGTATCAAAATATGTAACAGAAATTAATCCCTGGTGAGCTGCTAAGTGTCTGTTGTGAGCTGTCCCTAATTGTAGGTTTTTGTTCTCATAGCAAGGTAAAATTTAAAAATTAGGTAAAAATAGACTTTTAGGGAGAGGATAAATACTTGATTCTTTTAGCATATGTTACATCATAAGCAATAAATGCCTCTACAGAACTATAAACATATAGGCCTTATTTTGGCTACAAGGAAACTGAGGCCTAGGCAAATAACATAACTTAACAAAACTGACTAGCGGAATGTAAAATGAGAACCCAAGCTTTGTAATTATCAGTCCTTTATCCTTTACACTTCATGCCCTGCTTAATTTACAAGGCAATTGTGAGAAGTAACAACAGGAAAAAACAAAGTCAGACTTCACTTTATGCTGAATTTCATTATGAGAGTAAGCAAGCTTTATTAATCCTAAAATGCATAACAGTTATATGACAATTAGATGATATCCATGGGAATATCCATGGATAATAATAGCTAATAATTATGAGTACTTACTATGTCCCATGCTATCTTTTTTAAAATTATTTATTTATTTATTTATACAGCAGGCTCTTATTAGTTATGCATTTTATACGTATTAGTGTATACATGTCAATCCCAATCTCCCAAATCATCCCCTGACCCCACCCCCCACCGCTTTCCCCCTTGGTGTCCATACGTTTGTTCTCTACAACTGTGTCTCTACTTCTGCCTTGCAAACCGGTTCATCAGTACCATTTTTCTAGATTCCACATATATGCATTAATACACGATATTTGTTTTTCTCTGACTTACTTCACTCTGTATGACAGTCTCTAGGGCCATCCACGTCTCTACAAATGACCCAGTTTTGTTCCTTTTTATGGCTGAGTAATATTCCATTGTATATATGTACCACATCTTCTTTACCCATTCGTCTGTCGATGGGCATTTAGATTGCTTCCATGACCTGGCTATTGTAAATAGTGCTGCAGTGAACATTGGGGTGCATGTGTCTTTCTGAATTATGGTTTTCTCTGGGTATATGCCCAGTAGTGGGATTGCTGGGTCATATGGTAATTCTATTTTTAGTTTTTTTAAGGAACCTCCATACTGTTCTCCATAGCGGCTGTATCAATTTACATTCCTGCCAACAGTGCAAGAAGGTTTCCTTTTCTCCACACCCTCTCCAGCGTTTGTTGATTGTAGATTTTCTGTTGATGCCCATTCTAACTGGTGTTAGGTGATACCTCACTGTAGTTCTGATTTGCATTTCTCTAATAATTAGTGATGTTGAGCAGTTTTTCATGTGCTTCTTGCCCATCTGTATGTCTTCTTTGGTGAAATGTCTATTTAGGTCTTCTGCACATTTTTAAATTGGGTTGTTTGTGTTTTTAATATTGAGCTGCATGAGCTGTTTATATATTTTGGAGAGTAATCCTTTGTCCGTTGGTTGGTTTGCAAATATTTTCTCCCATTCCGAGGGTTGTCTTTTCGTCTTGTTTATGGTTTCCTTTGCTGTGTAAAAGCTTTTAAGTTTCATTAGACCCCATTTGTTTATTTTTTTTTTATTTCCATTTCTCTAGGATGTGGGTCAAAAAAGATCTTGCTGTGATTTATGTTAAAGAGTGTTCTTCCTGTGTTTTCCTCTAAGAGTTTTATAGTGTCCGGTCTTACATTTAGGTCTTTGATCCATTTTGAGTTTATTTTTGTGTATGGTGTTAGGGAGTGTTCTAATTTCATTCTTTTACATGTAGCTGTTCCGTTTTCCCAGCACGACTTATTGAAGAGGCTGGCTTTTCTCCATTGTATATCCTTGCCTCCTCTGTCATAGATTAGTTGACCATAGGTGCCTGGGTTTATCTCTGGGCTTTCTATCATGTTCCATTGATCTATATTTCTGTTTTTGTGCGAGTACCATATTGTCTTGATTACTGTTGCTTTGTAGTATAGTCTGAAGTCAAGGAGTCTGATTCTGCCAGCTCCGTTTTTTTCCCCTCAAGATTGCTTTGTCTATTCAGGGTCTTTTGTGTCTCCATACAACTTTTAAGATTTTTTTGTTCTAGTTCTGTAAAAAATGGTAATTTGATAGGGGTTGCATTGAATCTGTAGATTGCTTTGGGTAGAATAGTCATTTTCACAATGTTGATTCTTCCAATACAAGAACATGGTATATCTCTCCATCTATTTTTGTCATCGTTGATTTCTTTCATAAGTGTCTTATAGTTTTCTGAGTACAGTTCTTGTACCTCCTTAGGTAGGTTTATCCCTAGGTATTTTATTCTTTTTGTTGCAATGGTGAATAGGATTGTTTCTTTAATTTCTATTTCTGATCTTTCATTGTTAGTGTATAGGAATGCAAGAGATTTATGTGCATTAATTTTGTACCCTGCAACTTTACCAAATTCATTGATTAGCTCTAGTAGTTTTCTGGTGGCATGTTTAGGATTATCTATGTATAGTATCATGTCATCTGCAAACAGTCACAGTTTTACTTCTTTTCCAATTTGTATTCCTTTTATTTCTTTTTCTTCTCTGATTGCCATGGCTAGGACTTCTAAAACTATGTTGAATAACAGTGGTGAGAGTCAACATCCTTGTCTTGTTCCTGATCTTAGAGGAAATGCTTTCAGTTTTTCACCACTGAGAATGATGTTTGCTGAGGGTTTGCCACATATGGCCTTTATTATGTAGAGGTAGGTTCCCTCTATGCCCACTTTCTGGAGAGTTTTTATCATAAAAGGGTGTTGAATTTTGTCAAAAGCTTTTTGTGCATCTATTGAGATGATCATATGGTTTTTATTCTTCAATTTGTTAATATGGTGTATCACATTGATTGATTTGCATATATTGAATCATGCTATCTTCTAAATGCTTTATGAATACTAACTCATTTAATTCCTGATAAAGGTATCATTATTATTATTATTACTCTTAGTTTACAGATGGGGACTCTGAATCACTGTAAGTTTAAGGCAAAGACATAATCACATTATCAAATAATATCTTTTTTTTTCCTTATTGATGGATGCTTATATAAGATCAAAAAATGATTGTAGAAAAGAATATATGTATTATATTCTTGAGATAAATGTATCTGTTCTTGAGATGAAGTGAGAAAATATATATGTCTGGGGTAACATATAGAATAATTATCTATATATAAATATATCATCAGTTCATAGGAAAATTGTAGAATGGAATAAGTCTTGGAACAAATAATATGAATAAGCTTATACACTAAAATATCTTTCACAGTTGTTAAGGTCTTATGATTTAAGAACAGCTCATATTGCCTTCTTTTCTCACCATATTTCCTCATACTGGGACCAAAGGCAACTCATCCTTGCCTGGTGTTTTTTGGTTATTGATCTATTCTGTGTATAAATGAAGCACTGAAGCCCAAAATGGCAGAATTTATACTGAGTCATTTCCTCTTAATATCCTTTTCTTGAGTTTTTTTTTTTTTTTTTCCAATTTAAGGTAACTTTAGAGATCTCCCCTTTCTCTGATAAAGGCACCTTTGATTTGCACTTAGAGATTTTGGGGCTGGCTGCGTGCCTCTTCACAGGAGAAAAATACCACTTTGTAAGGATGTATTCTGGCAGTGGGACCCTGAATTGCTAGGTTAAGCATTAGTTAGTGAAGAGAAGGTAGACACTTTTTAAATTATTAAAGTACAACTGGTATATCACATCTCTAATGTTTCCAGGGAAGGACTACTGAAGAATTTATCACTTGTAGATTTATTTCTTTACAAAACTTGTCTCCTTTTTACTTATCTTCATGAAAATTTGAGTGGTTCAATTCCCATAAAAATATCATTTATGCTAGTTATAATGACAGCAAGAAACGGTTAGCAAGTTACACTGTTGTAGAGTAAGCTGCCAGTCCTACATAAAACACCTGCAAACAGAAACACAAGACACTCTGTTCTCTCATTGTGTTCATACTTTCAATGCTTTGAGGGGACGCGACACTTTTCCTTAGGAAGTATTCAAATATTGTCAGGATGGTTTTACCCATTCCCAGACTGAACCTGCAAAAAAAACTTTAAGATTTTGCATGCTTTTGCGTTTCCTGGGCCCATTTCTCTGTCAATTATAATAAAGTCATTTCCCCTGAATGCTGACCATACTCTGCAAGAATTTAAATCAAGAAGGTATTTTTTGTTTCTGGATGAATTTTATAATGAAACACTACCAGTAGAAATCAGGGAAGGGGCTGTTAATACAAAGATCTTTAACACAAAACAGTGATGACTTTAGAAATAGAGCGCATAACAGATGACAAATAGTTTTTGTATGTTTGACTGCATGGGTGAAAGAATAAAAAACACCCAAGACAAATTGATAAGAGGAGCAAATGTAGGATGGTTATGGGCAAGAGGGACTGTATTCTTCCTTCATTCATTATCTAATGGAAAGTTTGTAACACTGATTTCAAACTGAAATCGCAAACAAAAAGGAAATGTAAATTCCAGGTAAAGAATATAAAATATAATACCAAGAAATTTATTAATTTGACAGCTACTGAGCAGTGCAAAACACTCCTAGAAGATAGGAGTACGGGCTGTCAATTCCCAAACCAAAACCATTACTACAAGGGACAGAAGATGGGACTATGTCCAAGAAATCTTTTTCATTCAAGTTTTTTTCCCCAAAATACTACTGCATCTCTTTTGTCATAAAGCAAAAAGTGCTATGTGAATTTATTTCTGAAAAACATAAATATATTTGCAAATGCCAGAAGAAAATTCCCATAGAATTGATAATAATGTATGTAGGTATGCAATTGTCCTGACCACTACCCTCCCCTTCACCCAAACAAATTCCAAGGCATTGCAAGGTTTGGGTGTCTGGTATCATGAATCCATGCTGCAGGAGCCCTTCAGCTGTTCCCCAATATTCTTGGGGCAGGACAAAACATCAGAATGGGCCTAAAATGCCTTTGACTCTCATCTTGCTTCCCTAATCTTGGGTCTCACCAATCCGAGCATATTGAATAATGTCCTAAAATCTGTTTTGTTTTGTTCCTGACTTTTGGGCTTTTGTAATTTTTGTTTGTTTGTTTGCTTGAAGAACTCTCCATCCTTCCTTCTTCTTTGCTTAATCTTGTTCAGATTTCCGCGATGGTGTCAGTCCCTCTGTCTAGCCTTCTCTGAAGCCCTCCGCATATACACCTCCACAGCATCCTATCAACCCCCAGTCATATAACTGTTGTGAGTGTATGTTGTTTGTAAACCACCCAGTCTACGGTATTTTTGTATAGCCACCCAAATGAACTAAGATAGTCTTCCTCTGCAGGCTGTAAGGCCTGGGCATGCAATTGTCTTCTGCACCACTGTGTTCCCAGCACCTTAGCCCAGCACCTGCTTCACAGTGGTGCTCAATAAATATTTAATGAATAAATAGATCCACTAACTATCTCAGAATTCTAGAATATGACTTTCTTACTACCAAGGTCTGAAGTTGATCTGTGGCTAAGTAGGGGAGGTTGTCTATCTCTTGAACATGGTGGTACAGTTGGAAAGCAAACCGTTACTCATGGAGTAATCAGCCCATGCTCTAGCTAACTGGAAACTCTCAGCTAACAAAGAATGGCAAATTACTGAAGAATGTATGTGACCTTATGGATTTTTTCTGCCTGCTCATCTAACCCACTCCATCTTGGAGACTTAGTTCATATTACACCTCTCCTCTAGGAAGCCTGCCTCGACGTCTCTAACAACTCAGATCTCCACTTATCTCTTCCACTTTACTGTCTAAGCTACTGGAAGTGTTTATAATAAAGACCCACAAAGAGTGGTCAAGGTGAATCTGCCAAAGGTCAGTGGTCTGGATGCATGGCTTTGCAGGGAATCCTTTGACTTAATGAGTTCATCTTGGTCCTCAACCATAATGTGATGGTTTTGCAACTCTGTCTGCTCAGGATTCTGAGATTGATTAGTATCAGGAAATGTCTTACTAGTAAGGGATTGAAGTTTATAAATCAGAAAGTCTGTTTATTAATTTATAATGAGAAAGACAAGCAATGAGTGAATCTAGCTGTGATGTTAGTCCAACAAGAGTTTTCTTCCTATAGACATGAAAATTGTCAGAAGTTTGCTTAGTGAGCCCTGGAATCAGAACAAGGGAATCACAAATATTGAATGGCATCAGGTTTGAAGGAGTTATTTTCTTCCTACATCAGGGCTATAAATACATAGACAATAAAAAACTGAAACATTCTTGAGAGTTTAAAAGAACACTATAAAAATTACACTGGGACAATAGGTGTGAGTATTGTCCAAGGCAAATTAGGACATATGGCTGCTAGGGATATTAAATAACAGGAAGAAGGTGGTATCTACTCTTTCCTAAAGAATGTTCAAATGACTATAAAGATGTATATAGTCCCTTAGCTTCTAGAAGTCTTCTTTGTGTCAGGGAAGGAAGGCTTCTAGAAGCTAAGGGACTATATACATGCATGCATATATATATGTGTGTGTGTATACATATATATGTTGTATAAGCTACAACTATAGGAACTGACTTCTGCCAGAAACAAGTGAGCTGAGAACCCCAAGCCTCCGATGAGACAACAGCCCTGGTTAACACCTTGATTGCAGCCTACGAGAACCTGAGCAGAGGATCCAGCTAAGCCTTGCTGTGCCCAGACTCCACATTCACGGAAATGGTGAGCTAGTATATGTGTGTTGTTTTAAGCCACTACCCTGGTGGTAATTTGTTACTCAGTAAAAGAAAACTAATACAGCAAGTTTTAACTATTCATTCCTAAAATAGAGTAATATTGAATTCCTGCTAGTGAGCAAGTGAGAGTTATATCCTTGAGCGCAAAGACAAGGTATTTTTCTTATCTTGTATACTCGAAAGTATCTATCATAATGTTGGGTTAGTAGAGCATCTTCTAATATAAATAGATAGATAGACAGATAAGCAAATAAGTAAGTAAATAAATAATAACTAGCTAGATAGATAGAATTAATTCATTAATTTACAGTAAGTCATTTTTATTTCCTGTAATATTCTCTACCTAAAGAGAGAGGGTAGAAGACTACTAAAAATATTATCAAACTCTCTTGCATCAAACTCTCTTGCTTAAAGTACACCCTTTCACTCTAATACGTGGCACAGGCCCCGCATGATTTGCTTCTGCTTCCTTCATCAATTTCTTGTACGCCCTGTTCTTTTTCCGCATGCTCCAACCACACTACATTTCATTCCAATGATAAGCTTTCTTTTTTCTAATGGGAAGAGTATTATTATTCATGCCATAGCCCTTTTGTGAGAAATTAAATGAGATTATACATTAAATTAAATCAGAGCAATGTTTAGCTTCTAAAAAGCAAACAATGAATACTAGTTCTTAATAATTTTACTAAGACCTTTGCATATGTTGTTCCTTCACTCTGCAATGCTTTTCTTGCTGCTTTCTCCCTCTTTACCCATCTAAGTAGTTGACTCAGCCTTCAGGTTTCAGTTTAAATACATTTATTTTGGAAGTCTTTCCTGACACCACCCACTATTGTCCCTAGATTAGGCCTCCCTGTTACATTGTGCCACAGTTGACTAGATTTTCCTTTCATAGCATTTGTTATAATGCCAAGTAAATGTCATTTATATGATTTATATGATTAGTAGTGTAAAGTCTGCTTCTTCTACTAAAACCACAAGGTTCATGAGGGTAAAGACCCTATCTGCCTTATTTACTATTGTTTCCCTAATTCCAGTATAGGGTCTGGCACATAAGATCTGTTCAAAACTATTTGTAAATGGTAAAAGAATTAATAAAGAAAGAAATGATTATAGGAAAAGCATTCACTGAGAAAGAGAGTATCAATGGAATGGCCCTTAAATTGTCTTGCTACAACTCTAAGATAAATAAAAATTGAAGAGGGCCAACCAATGTATTAAATGGAAACATATGTATTTAAATTTGGTGAAATTAATTTTGCCAAAGATATCAGATTAAAACCTTCAAAATATCACATTATAGAAGAATTCAAAGAGTCACTCTAGCTGCAACTATAGTCATTATTTCAGGTATGGTTGGAAAAAAGCCAGAGTTGGCAGTTTCTCCCTCCATCCCTCATGCGTTATTAGGCTAAAGTTAGCCTAAACAAACTCCCAAATTTCAGAGGTACGATGAATGTTTACTTTGAGTTGTAACAATCTAATGTGGGTGTTTTAGTTAAGTGGCTTTTTTGTAGGCTGAGATTTAGGGATTCCAGTCTCCTCTCATCTTTTGATTCTGCCATCTTCCCCTGGGAGGGGAAAGAACAGGGTGACTATGAGTGAGAGGTTATTATGGACCACACTGGAAATGAAGCGTCTCATTCCTGCTACCATTCTGTGAGTAGCAACTTCAACATGGCGACACCGCAATGGAAAGTAGGCTGGAAATACTGCCAAGCTGTATCCTCAGGAAGAAAAGGAAGCTGATGTGGTGAGAGCTTAGCCAGTCTCTGCCACGACATGCAAAATGAAAAGTGCATCCTGTCCCCACACCACTCCACACTTGAGGAGGTTTATACAACTGCAGATGGACTTTTTTTTTTATACCAAAGACATAGCTGTGACCTTCCAGAATGTAAAAATATATAGGCATTATGTTATGTCAAAATGACCCCAAATGCCATAAATTAAGCATGATAACAGCAACCTTGAATAAGTCAAGCATCAACCTTTCTATTACATGAAAACATTACTAAATTAGGATTTTCCCCTCTCTATTTTTAACAGAATATTTGGGAATTTGATTATTACAGCCCAGTTATTTCTAAAAATGAGTAACACTTCCACAGGGCACTGCTAAAATTCACCGAGGCATTTTAATTGCTTATGAATATTCAAAACCTCATTATTGTTGCAGTTTATAATTATCAAATTCCCTTGACAAAAATGTGTAGTGTACAATAAAAAAAAGGCAATCCATTTAAAAGTGTTGACATCTATATTCAACCATTTCATATTAGTTCTTAGCTTTTGAGTTTGTATCATTACAATTCATTTTGGGGAGATACTAAGATTGTGGGCATTCTTTCCCCTTCAAAGTGCCGCCTGTTGATTGTGTACATTTCCTGCTTGGAGCATATGATATTTTATAAAAGACATTACATGTATAGAACTGACATAAAATAAAGAATGAAAGTTGGATGGTGATAAAGATTTGTGTGCAATAGAAAGCAAAACCAGAAGTTAAGAATATCTTCCCTGGTTTTGGAAGAATCATGACGGTAAAGAGGCAATGGAAACAAATTTGTAATTCTAAGCACTGGAATACCATTGATGGTATTCCAATACCAAGATGAATTCAATTGAAAAAAAATCACAATTTTCCCAACAAGTAGACCGGCATCTTTATTTGATCATCAAAACAGATCTGGAAGAAAGTCAAAGAAGCTATACAAGTCCTCCCCCAGTATGAGACAGGTTTTACTTAGATGTCTGTAGACTAATTTTTTCTTTCTATAAATATTTATGGAGTTCCTCCACGTGCCAGGAACTTTGTCAGTAGGAGGAGACATATTGACGCATAAAGTAAAAGTAGTATCCTCAAGTAGCTCAGAACCCGTGCATCTCTATTTTCATATCCACCATATTTTACCAATCTCTATTTTCTTTCCTTTTCTTTCTTTCACCTTCTTAATTCCCTTTTAAAAAATAGTCCTTCAGCAAACACTCACTTCATATTCACTATGTGTGAGAGAATGTACTAGGTGATAGTACCTAGCTGCTCACAGTACATTCAGAGAGACAGACACATAAACCTACAGTTATAGCACAGTGTGGAAGCTTAGTGATAAAAGCAGGAAAAAAAAAAAAAAAAGGATGTTTTAGTTCAAGACCCGACCCAACCTTCAGGAAAACCTACTCTGAGAAGTTGACAACTGATTTAAATAATAAAATATCAATTTAAGTTAGTCAGCTAAGCAATAGTAGATCTGGGAGAGATGGTCCAAAATTCTGGGTAAAGGTAAAAGCAAGAAAAAGGCAAGGTGAAGAGAAAGAGCAGGAGTTGTATATGGAGCTAAAAGTTTGGATTTCTTGCTGCAATCCAAAGGCTGGAAATTGAGCCCTAACCAGACCACTTGGACTGAAGTGGGAAAGAGTTAGATCCTTTGATGGAGAAAGAAGGCCTATTGGAAAGCCAATAGTCCACGTCAACATCAGCAATCACTGTGAGGTCTTAAGCTCAGCATTTTTGACAGATCAAGTAGAGCATAATAAAGAGGACTCTAGTGCCATGTTTCTCCAGAGATACAGGGAAAGATATGGAGATAACAGCAGGGTTACCTGAGTTTTTTTTTTTCAAGATGTCTATTATTGTATCCTCACTCTACTCCCAGCCTCATAAATCCAGAGATTTTGATCCATCCTTGAATAGAGAATGGGAAGTAGATGGGGCTCAGCCATATTCATTTTCTTATCATGATTTCCCTCCTCTGCTCCATCACCATTTAAAATCAATGACATAGAGGCTTTGAATAATATATTATATATGATTGAGTTCATAAATACACAAAAAGATAATACATAATATTTAACCATAGTGCTTGCAATGCAATAACACTAAATATTAGCAGCAAAGTTTTAACCACTTGTCAACTACTTGGAAACTGGATAACAATCTGAGACTTATTTGGGTATCAATTTTGATTAAAAAAAATTTGAAAGACAACTAGAGGCTATTTAGAAAATTAAAAGTGATAGCACAGCATGTTAAGTCACATGGAATGCTTTCAAACCTTTTTTAGAGGCGAATTCACCATATCTGTATACATAGCCTTGAAGATAATATGGCAGACTTTCTCACAGATTTCTGCTGAGTGATAGCATCAATTCCTTCCCTATATTCATATGTTTGAAGTGCCCTAACATTTAATAGGGAAAGTTAACAGAAAGTACAACTTGAAGGAATAATTGTAAAACATGACATAATTATCTTTTATATATAAGGAGTATTTATAAGTGGATAGAAAAAGGGCACATGCTATAATAGAAAAGAGGCACATGACCTTAACAGGTAATTTAAGAAAGAAGAGATACATGTAGCTAGCAAGCATACTAAAAATCTCAAGTTTATTAGCAAACAAAAAGGATGAAATTTATAACTAGGTGCCATTTTTTTCTGATAAGAATTTGAGCTAATATTTATTAAATATTTAATCTATAAGAAGGTGCTGTGCAAAGCTCTACATGTATTAGTACATTTAATACAACCATCTTAAAAGGGTGGGTACTATTATTATAATAGTTTTTATAAATGATAAAATTGGGACATACAAAGGCTATGCATTTGTCCTTGGCAGTAGATCTTGAATCAAACTGACAAATATTTAATATACAGCAGAACCTAGTGCTGGAGATGCTATAGCAGAATGGCATGCTTGCAGATACAGCAAGTTTAACTTGGTACAATTTTCCTAAAAAGCAACTTGTCAGCATAAATGAAAAGCTTTAAAGTCCATAAAATCTGTAAAATGCTCCACCTCTATGAATTTGTACTGAAGGAAAAAAGTCAGAGATCAGTGATGTTTAAGGAAGTTCACAGGAACGTTATGAAGAGAGCACAATTTTATAACCAAACATGAAAGGTATTTGGTTACAAATAATATGGTATACCTAGAAAGTGAAATCCTAAAAGGTCATTTAAAATAATTAACATAAGGATATGATAAGGTGGGAAAATGGCCATGATATAATGAAATAAATAAAAACAGTATTCAAGGGAAGTGGTTCAAAATGGTAGCATAGGGAGATTCTGAACTCATATCCTCTCACAGACACTACAAATCTACAGCTGCATGTGAAGCAATTCCCTCTGGGAAGGACCTGAAAACTAGTTGAACACCTCTTCCACAACAAAGGATAAAGGGGTCACATCGATATGGGTAGGAGATGCAGAGACATGGTCTTGCCAAAAACTCCATCCTTGGCATGGCAACCCACAATTGAGAGGGATTTCAAAATATGAAGCTTCTTCATGAGGAGTGAGGGGTTTGTGCCCCACATCAGGCACCCCAACTCTTGAGACCTGCATCAGTGGGATGAGTCACCACAATGCCTGGATTTGAAAACCAAAGGGGCTTGTGTCCAGGAGAACCATAGGGCTATATGGTATGGAGAGTCTGCTCTTAAAGGGCTCATGCAGACTCACTTGCCCCAGGACCCAGTGCAAAAGCAACAGTGTGAATAGCAACTGGAACACATGAGGAGATTCATTTGTTAGTGTTACAGCAACTGCTGGAGGAGCATGAATTTGTTGGGATTCTTTCCAGGAAGAGAGGCACTGGCAGTTGCCATTTTTACATTCTCCATCTACCTTGCTAGTCCTGGCACTGGAGAGTACCATTTTTGCAATCTCTAGAGCTGATGGGCACATCCATCCCCCATTCTGCTCCTGCAGTCCCACCAAAGTCAGCTGGGCATGCACAGAGCACACAGAGGACACCACTAGAGCACCTGGCTCTGGAGGATAGGGGCGGGGTTGCAATTCTGGGCTCCATGGGTCTGAAACTACTAAAGAGGCACTTCTAGGCACCCTCAACAATCAGGACCTTTCAAGAAAAAATCATGCTGCATAGACAATCACAAAGGCTCTAAGAGACAACAATGGGTGAGGGCATACTTAAATGATAAGGCTCATCTCCTATCCAAGACCACTTCTTCAAGACTAGGAGAGATAGCTAGATAGCTGTTGCACCTAATATGTAAAAATAAACCTAGAGAGGTAAGCAAAATGAGGAAACAAATGAATATGTTCCACATGAAAGAACAAGATAAAACCCCAGAAAAAGACCTTAATGAAATAGAGATAAGTAATTTGCCTGATAAAGAGTTCAAAGTAATAGTCAAAAAAATTATCTCTGAATTCAGGAGAAGAATGAATGCACATAGCAAGAATTCAACAAGGAGAGAGAAAATATAAGACAGTACCAAACAGAAGTCTCAGAGCTGAAGAAAGCAATAACTGAACTAAAAAATACACTAGAAGGGTTCAACATCAGACTAGATGAAGCAGAGAAAAGGATCAGAGATCAGGAACACAGGTCAGTGGATCTCACCCAAACAGAGCAGCAGAAGGAAAAATGAATTTTAAAAAGTGAAGATAGCTTAAGGGACCTAAGGAAAAACATCAAAAGGAATAACATTTGCATTATTATAGGAGGTTCCAGAAAAAGAAGATAGAGAGAAGGAGGTAGAAGATTTATTTGAATAAATGATGAATGAAAACTTCCCTAACCTGGTGAAGGAAACAGACATTCAGATCCAGGAAGCTCAGAGGGTTCCAAACAAGATGCTCTTAAAGAGACCAACACTATGTCATAGTATAATCATAATGTCAAAAGAGAGAAAATCTTAAAAGCAGCAAGAGAAAACCAACTCGTTACATACAAGGGAACCCCCATAAGACTATCAGCAGAATTCTCAGCGGAAACTTTGCAGACCAGAAGGGAGTGGCATGATATATTCAAAGTGCTGAGAGGAAAAAACCCAAAAACCAAACAAAAACTAGCAAACAAAAAAAAAACAACTTTCAACCAAGAATACTCTACATGGCAAGGTTTTCATCCAAAATTGAAGGAGTGATAAAAGAGCTTTTCAGGCAAACAAAAACTCAAGGAGTGAACCACCACTAAACTGGCCTTATTAGAAATGTTAAAGGAGTTTTTTAAGCTGAAAAAAAGGGCACAAAGTAGTAAAAAGAAAACAATGAATATTACTCAGCCATAAAAAGAAACGAAATTGAGTTATCTGTAGTGAGGTGGATGGAGTTAGAGTCTGTCATACAGAGTGAAGTAAGTCAGAGAAAAACAAATACAGTATGCTAACACATATATATGGAATCTAAGAAAAAAAAAAAAAAAGGTCATGAAGAACCTAGTGGCAAGAAAGGAATAAAGACACAGACCAACTAGAGAATGGACTTGAGGATATGCGGAGGGGGAAGGGTAAGCTGGGACAAAGTTAGAGAGTGGCATGGACATATATACACTACCAAACGTAAAATAGATAGCTAGTGGGAAGCAACCGCATAGCACAGGGAGATCAGCTCGGTGCTTTGTGACCACCTGGAGGGGTGGGATGGGGAGGGTGGGAGAGAGGGAGATGCAAGAGGGAAGAGATATGGGAACATATGTATATGTATAACTGATTCACTTTATTATAAAGCAGAAACTAACACACCATTGTAAAGCAATTATACGCCAATAAAGATGTTAAAAAAAAAGAAAAAAGAAAACATATGAAAGTTAAAAAAAAACTCACTGGTAAAGGTAGATATATAGTAAGGGTAGTGAACTAATCACTTATAAAGCTAGCATGAAGATTAAAAGATGAAAGTAGTAAATATAACTATAATTACATTAATCAGTTAAGGGATATACAAAATAAAAACACATAAAATGTGACATCAAAAATATAAAATGTGTTGGGGGGAGTAATAATTTAGAGTTTTAGAATGTGTTGAAACTTAATTTACTATCAAAATAAAACAGATTGTTTTTATGTATATATGGAGGCTCGTATATGTGAGCCTCATGGTAATATAAGATACACAAAAGATAATGAGAAAGGAACCAAGGAGCCTCAGCATAACACTAAAGAAAGTCATCAAACCATAAGGGAATAAAGCAAGAGAAAAACAAAGGAACAGAAAGGAGCTACAAAACAGCCAGAAAATAATTAACAAAATAGCAATAAGTACATACCTATAAATAATTACTTTAAAGGTAAATGGGTTAAACTTGCCAATCAAAAGACAAAGAATGGCTGAATAGATCAAAAAACAAGACTCATCTATATGCAGCCTACAAGAGACTCACTTCAGATATAAGGACACACATAGACTGAAAGTGAAGGGATAGAAAAAGATGAATCATGCAAATGCAAACCAAAGGAAAGTTAAGGTAGCTAGGCTTATATAAGGCAAAAAAAACAAAACCCAAAAAAACTGTAAAAAAATAGAAAGATGGGCATTACTCATGATAAATGGTTCAATCTATCAAAAAGATATAACATTTGGAAACACTTATGCAGCCAACATAGGAGCACCTAGATATATAAAGCAAATATTAACAGCCCTAAAAGGAGAAACTGACAGCAATACAACAACAATAGGGGATTTAGATGGCCAAAAAGCACATGAAGAGATGCTCAACATCATTAATTATCAGAGAAATACAAATCAAAACCACAGTGAGGTATCACCTCACACCGGTGAGAATGGCCACCATCAAAAACTCTGCAAACGATAAATGCTAGAGAGGGTGTGGAGAAAAGGGGACCCTCCTACACTGTTGGTGGGAATGTAAATTGGTACAATCACTATGGAGAATAGTATGGAAGTTCCTTAAAAAACTAAAAATAGAACTACCATATGATCCAGCAATCCCACCCTTGGGCATGTATCCAGAGGAAACCATACTTCGAAAAGATACATGCACCCCAATATTCACTGCAGCACTATTTACAATAGCCAAGATATGGAAGCAAGCTAAATGTCCATCAACAGAGGAATGGAAAAAGAAGATGTGGTACATATATAGAATGGAATATTACTCAACCACAAAAAGAATAAAATAATGCCATTTTCAACAATATGGATGGACCTAGAGATGATCATACTAAGTGAAGTAAGTCAGACAGAGAAAGACAAATATCATATGATATCACTCATATGTGCAATCTAATTAAAAAAAAAAAACAAACTTATTTATAAAACAGAAACAGAATCACAGATTTTGAAAACAAACTTATAGTTACCAAAGGGGAAATGTGGGGGGGGGGAGGGGAGGGGCCGAGGGAAAAATTAGGAGCTTGGGATTAACATATACACACTACTATATATAAAATAGGACTTACTGTATACCACAGGGAACTCTACCCAATATTCTGTAATAAGTTATACAGGGAAAGAACCAGAAGAAGAATGAATATATGTATATGTATAACTGAATCACTTTGCTGTACACCTGAAACTAATATAACATTGTAAGTCAACTATGATCCAATAAAATAAAACATACACACACACACACACACAATAGTAGGGGATTTAATACCCTACTTACATCAATGGATAATACATGTATATGTATAACTGAATCACTTTGCTGTACACCTGAAACTAATATAACATTGTAAGTCAACTATGATCCAATAAAATAAAACATACACACACACACACACACAAGAGTAGGGGATTTAATATCCTACTTACATCAATGGATAGATCATCCAGACAAAAAATAAGGAAACACTGGCCTTAAATGATACATTAGATCGAAAGAACTTAATAGATATATAGAGAGTACTGCATCTTAAACCAGCAGAATACACATTCTTCTTACAGGCACATCAAATGTTCTTTAGGACAGACCACATGTTAGGCCACAAAATAAGTCTCAAAAATTTTAAGAAGACTGACGTCATATCAAGCATCTTTTCTGACCACAATGGTATAAAACAAGAAATCAAATACATGATGAAAACTAGAAAAATCACAAATATGAGAATAAATAACATGTACTGAACAACCAAAGGGTCAATGAATAAATCAAAGAAGAAATTTTAAAATACCTTGAGACGAATAAAAATGAAAATACAACATACCAATATTTATGGGATGCAGTAAAAGCAATTCTAAGAGTAAAGTTTATAGTGATAGAGGCCTATCTCTAGAAGCAAGGAAAATCTCAAATAAACAATCTAACTTTCCACCTTAGAAACTAGAAAAAGAAGAATAAATGAAATGCAAAGTAAATAGAAGAAAGGAAATAATTAAGGCCAGAGCAGAAATAAATGAAACAGAGGAAAAAAAAAAAAGAGAGAGAGAAAAAGAAAACAGAAAAGACCAGTGAAATTAAGAGCTGGTTGTTTGAAAAGATAAACACAAATGACAAAACTTTAGCTAGACACATTAAGATAAAAAAAAGAGAGAGGAGTCAAATAAACACAATTAGAAATGAAAGACAAGTTACAACTGATACCAAAGAAATACAAAGGATCACAAGAGACTGCTGTGAGAAATTATATGGCAACAAATTCCTAGATTTGTTGAAATTATATGGATAAATTCCTAGAAACATACAATCTTCAAAAACTGAATCATAAAGAAATAGAAAATCTAAGTAGACTAGTTACTAGTAAGGAGATTGCATCAGTAATCAAAACAAAACAAAACAAAACAAAAAACCCGCACAACAAACAAATGTGCAGGTACAGAATGCTTCACCAGTGAATTCTACCAAACGTTCAAATATGATTTAATATGTCTCTTTCTCAAATTTTTCCAAAAAATTAAATAGGAGGAAATGCTTCCAAACTCAGTTTACGAGGTCAGCATAACTCTGATATGTAAACTATACAAGGACAACAAAAAAATGAAAATTATAGGCCAGTATCTCTGATGAACATAGATGCAAAAGTCCTCAACAAATTATTAGCAAACCAAATGCAACAATACGTTAAAAGATTCATACATCTTGATCAAGTGGGATCACTCCAGGAAATCAAGGATGGTTCAGCAAATTCAAATCAATCAATGTGATACACCACATTAACAAAAGGAAGGATACTGCAGAAATACAAAGGATCATGAGAGATTACTACAAGCAACTGTATGCCAATAAAATGGACAACCTGGAAGAAATAGACAAATTCTTAGAAATGCACAACCTTCCGAGACTGAACCAGGAAGAAATAGAAAATATGAACAGACCAATCACAAGCACTGAAATTGAAACTGTGATTATACATCTTCCAACAAACAAAAGCCCAGGACCAGATGGCTTCACAGGTGAATTCTACCAAACATTTAGAGAAGAGCTAACACCTATCCTTCTCAAACTCTTCCAAAATATAGCAGAGGGGGGAACACTCCCAAACTCATTCTACGAGGCCACCATCATCCTGATACCAAAACCAGACAAAGATGTCACAAAGAAAGAAAACTACAGGCCAATATCACTGATGAACATAGACACAAAAATCCTAAACAAAATACTAGCAAACAGAATCCAACAGCACATTAAAAGGATCATACACCATGATCAAGTGGGGTTTATTCCAGGAATGCAAGGATTCTTCAATATATGCAAATCAATCAATGTGATACACCATATTAACAAACTGAAGGAGAAAAACCATACGATCATCTCAATAGATGCAGAGAAAGCTTTCAACAAAATTCAACACCCATTTATGATAAAAACCCTGCAGAAAGTAGGCATAGAGGGAACTTTCCTCAACATAATAAAGGCCATATATGACAAACCCACAGCCAACATCATCCTCAGTGGTGAAAAACTGAAACCATTTCCACTAAGATCAGAAACAAGACAAGGTTGCCCACTCTCACCACTATTATTCAACATAGTTTTGGAAGTTTTAGCCACAGCAATCAGAGAAGAAAAAGAAATAAAAGGAATCCAAATTGGAAAATTAGAAGTAAAGCTGTCACTGTTTGCAGATGACATGATACTATACATAGAGAATCCTAAAGATGCTACCAGAAAACTACTAGAGCTAATCAATGAATTTGGTAAAGTAGCAGGATACAAAATTAATGCACAGAAATCTCTGGCATTCCTATACACTAATGATGAAAAATCTGTAAGTGAAATTAAGAAAACACTCCCATTTACCATTGCAACAAAAAGAATAAAATATCTAGGAATAAACCTACCCAAGATGACAAAAGACCTGTATGCAGAAAATTATAAGACACTGATGAAAGAAATTAAAGATGATACAAATAGATGGAGAGATATACCATGTTCTTGGATTGGAAGAATCAACATTGTGAAAATTACTCTACTACCCAAAGCAATCTACAGATTTAATGCAATCCCTATCAAACTACCAGTGGCATTTTTCACAAAAGTAGAACAAAATATTTCACAATTTGTATGGAAACACAAAAGACCCCGAAGAGCCAAAGCAATCTTGAGAATGAAAAATGGAGCTGGAGGAATCAGGCTCCCTGACTTCAGACTATATTACAAAGCTACAGTAATCAAGACAGTATGGTACTGGCACAAAAACAGAAATACAGATCAATGGAACAGGATAGAAAGCCCAGAGATAAACCCATGCACATATGGTCACCTTATCTTTGATAAAGGAGGCAAGAATATACTGTGGAGAAAAGACAGCCTCTTCAATAAGTGGTGCTGGGAAAACTGGACAGGTACATGTAAAAGTATGAAATTAGAACACTCCCTAACACCATACACAAAAATAAACTCCAAATGGATTAAAGACCTAAATGTAAGGCCAGACACTATCAAACTCTTAGAGGAAAACATAGGCAGAACACTCTATGACATAAATCACAGCAAGATTCTTTTTGACCCACCTCCTAGAGAAATGGAAATAAACACAAAAATAAACAAATGGGACCTAATGCAACTTAAAACCTTTTGCACAGCAAAGGAAACCCTAAACAAGACGAAAAGACAATCCTCATAATGAGAGAAAATACTTGCAAATGAAGCAACTGACAAAGGATTAATCTCCAAAGCTTATGAGCAGCTCATGCAGCTCAATATCAAAAAAACAAACAACCCAATCCAAAAATGGGCAGAAGACCTAAACAGACATTTCTCCAAAGAAGATATACAGATTGCCAACAAACACATGAAAGAATGTTCAACATCATTAATCATTAGAGAAATGCAAATCAAAACTACAATGAGATATCATCTCACACCGGTCAGAATGGCCATCATCAAAAAAATCTAGAAACAATAAATGCTGGAGAGGGTGTGGAGAAAAGGGAACACTCTTGCACTGTTGGTGGGAATGTAAATTGATAAAGCCACTATGGAAAACAGTATGGAGGTTCCTTAAAAAACTAAAAATAGAACTACCATACGACCCAGCAATCCCACTACTGGGCATATACCCTGAGAAAACCATAATTCAAAAAGAGCCATGTATCAAAATGTTCACTGAAGCTCTATTTACAATAACCAGGACATGGAAGCAACCTAGGTGTCCATCAACAGATGAATGGATAAAGAAGATGTGGCACATATATACAATGGAATATTACTCAGCCATAAAAAGAAACGAAATTGAGTTATTTGTAGTGAGGTGGATGGACCTAGAGTCTGTCATACAGAGTGAAGTAAGTCAGAAAGAGACAAACAAATACTGTATGCTAACACATATATATGGAATCTAAGAAGAAAAGAAAAAGGTCATGAAGAACCTAGGGGCAAGATGGGAATAAAGACATGGACCTACTAGAGAATGGGCTTGAGAATATGGGGAGGGGGAAGGGTAAGCTGTGACAAAGTGAGAGAGTGGCATGGACATATATACACTACCAAATGTAAAATAGATAGCTAGTGGGAAGCAGCCACATAGCACAGGCAAATCAGCTCGGTGCTTTCTTTGTGACCACCTAGAGGGGTGGGATAGGGAGGGTGGGAGGGAGGGAGACGCAAGAGGGAAGAGATATGGGAACATATGTATATGTACAACTGATTCAGTTTGTTATAAAGCAAAAACTAACACACCATTGTAAAGCAATTATACTCCAATAAAGATGTTAAAAAAAAAAGGAAGGATAAACATCATATGATCATCTCAAAAGATGCAAAAAATAAATCATTTCGCATAATTAAGAAAAATATTCCCATTTACAATAGCACCAAAAAGAATTAAATATTTACAAATAAACTTAACCAAGGGGGTGAATGGCTTGTACACAGAACACTGTAAGAATCTGGTAAAAGAAATGAGGAGGACAGAAATAAATGGGAAGATATTATATGTTCACGGATTGGAAAAATTAATATTAAAAAGTCCATACTCCAAAGCATTCTATAAATTCAATGCAGTCCCTATCAAAATTCCAATAGCATTTTTCACAGAAATATAAAAAACCTAAAATTTGTATGGAACCACAAAATAACCCAAATAGCCAAATAAATCTTGAAAAAGAAGAACAAAGCTGAAGGCATGATGCTTCTTGATTTTAAATTATATTACAAAGACATAGTAGTCAAACTAGCATGATACTAGCATGAAAGTAGATACAGAAATCAATGGAACAGAACAGAGATCCCAGAAATAAACCCATGCATATATGGTCAATTAATTTGTAACAAAGGAGGCAAAAATAAAGATTGGGGAAAGGACTGTCTCTTCAAGAAATGGTGTTGGGAAAACTGGATGGCCATATGTAAAAAACTGAATCTGGACCACAATCTTACACCATACACAAAAATTAACTTAAAATGGATTAAAGACTTGAATGTAAAACCAGAAGCCATAAAACTTCTAGAAGAAAACATAGGTGGTAAGCTCCTTAACATTGCTTTTAGTGATTTTTTCTTTTTTTTTTTTAGCTGACTCCAAAGGCAATGGCAACAAAAGCAAAAATAAACCAATGGGACTATGTCAAAAAAAACAAACAAACTGCACAGCAAAGGAAACCATCAACAAAATACAAAGGCAACCTAGTGAATGGGAGAAGGTATTTTCAAGTCATATATTCGATAAGTGGTTTATATCTAAAATATATGAAGAACTCATACAACTTAACAGCAAAAAAAAAATCCGATTAAAAAATAGGCAGAGTATCTGAATAGACATTTTTTCAAAGAAGACATACAGATGTCCAACAGGCACATGAAAATATGGTCAACATCACTAACCATCAGGGAAATGCATATCAAAACCACAATGAGTTATCACCTCATCACACCTGTCAGAATGGTAATTATCAAAACGATAAGAAATAACAAGTGTTGGTGAGGAGGTGGTGAAAAGGAAATTCTCATGCACTGTTGGTGGGAATTGAAAACAGTACAGAGGTTCTTCCAAAAATTAAAAAGAGCACTACCATATAATACAGCAATTCTACTTCTTATTCATCCAAAGAAAATGAAAACACTAATTTGAAAAGGTATATGCACCACTATGTTCATTGCAGCATTATTTACTATAGCCAAGAAATGAAAAAAACCTAAGTCCATTAATAGATGAATGGATAAAGAAGATGTGGTATATGTGTATACTGTGGAATTCTACTCAGCCATAAAACAGAATGAAACGCTGTCATTTGCAACAACATGGATGGACGTTGAGGGTATTATGCCAGGTAAAATAAGTCAGAGAAAGACAAATATCACATGACCTCACTTATCTGTGGAATATGAAAACACAACAAAGAAAACAAAACAGACTCACAGATACAGAGAACAAATGGCTGGTTGCCAGAGGAGAGGGGGTAAAGGGGTGGGTGAAATGAGGGAAAGGGATCAAATGGTGTAAACTTCCACTTATAAATAAGCCATGGGGATGTATTGTACATCATGGAGACTATAGTCAATAATATTTGGCCAATTTTAAAGTTGCTAAGAAAGAAAATGTTAAAAGTTCTCATCACACAAAAAAAATTTTGTAACTCTGTATGGTGACAGATGGTAAATAGACTTATTATGGTGATCATTTCAGAATACATGCAAATGTCAAGTCATTATGCTGTACACCTAAAACTGATACAATGCTGTATGTCAAACATCAACAAAGAAAAAATGTAAACACTAGAAAGTAATACATGTTTAACCATGCTGGATCATTTTCATACATTGACGAATAATGAAACAATGAACTGTTATTTTGCAACTGCTCACTTACAAAAAAACAGTATTCAAACTTTAAAAACTATGAATATAAAGTTTCATTTTACAAATTCTGTAATTAAACACATACATTAACACACTCACAGACAAATACAGTAAATATAAGGGAAAATAAACCAAAAAATTAACAGAGGAGAGTCGTTAGAAGGCATACTTTAGTTTTCTCCTTTTCTGCATAATTTTTACAACAAGAATATTAATGTTTTAATTACAAAAAAGGAGATTAATATTTAATGTGTGCATTTCATGTGTCTCAGATTTTGAGGCCTGTAGAATCAGGTAGAGTCAACACTGTCACAAAATGACAGCTGTTATCAAACATAGGGTCTCATTTAAATTAATGAGTAAATATCCTTCACAGATGTGTAAACAGGACCCTGATTAATGAATATGCTAACTGTTCTCTGCTACACATATTAACCTCTGTTTGGTTTTTAATTGCCACACAACCTTATGAGAAAATTTATCATTTCCAGTCAAATCCCAAAGTTAAAATTGCAGAACTTTTCTAATACTGCTTTCCTGATGTCGAGAATTGTCTGGGATAAGGATGACATATAGTCTCTTGTCACCAGCTACAGCTCCTATTTGTTTGCCATCAGCTTTCCTGGAAAGCTCTCAGGCAGGTCCTGTTTAGGGAATGGTTCCTATTCTGGTAAAATGGGAATAAAGACAGCTACTTGCACACAGTGCAGGAAACTGTTAAGCCAGCGAGTCTTTTTTTGAGCCTGACTCCACGTGTCTCTGTCCTGCTCTTTTCACACTTTTCTGTTTAATTCTTTTACAAGAGCTCTGAATCCTGCCACAGTATTCCCATTTGGACTCCCAGGTCTACGGCACAAATGGCACCTCCTATAATTGCATATTGTAGAAACCACAAAAGTCCTTGCTTACCTTTGCTCAGTACCACACTGCTCAAGCTAGACTCTGAAATCAAGCTTCCTGGGGTTATCTCTGGTTTCTAATTTCATTTCTAAGTCAGTGATTCTCAACCTTGGCTCTGCATTGGTTTAACCTAGGGAGCTTTAAAAATTTCCAGGGCCCAGCATGCCAGCAAGCACCCAAGAACAATTACATCGGAATCTTTGGAGGTCTGTCCTAGGCAAATGTAAAGCCCCCCAGGTGACTCCATTGTGAAGCCAAAGCTGAGAGGTCTAAGTTTTGGTCTTCTCAAAGAAGACAATTTCAATACAGTCAGCCCTCCATATCCTTGGGTTCCACATTCCTTGATTTAACCAACCTGGGATCAAAAATAGTAAAAAAAAAAATTCTAGAAAGCTCAAAAAAGCAACAGTTCAATTTGACATGCTGGCAACTAGTTACATAGCATTTACATTGTATTAGGTATTATAAGTAATCTAGAGATTATTTAAACCATATGGGAGGGTGTGCTTATATGCAAATACTATACCATTTTATATAGGGGCCTTGATGTGCAGATTTTAGTGTTCACCAGGGTCTGGAACCAATTCCCTGCAAATACCAAGGACTACTATACTTATTTTTGAGAACTTTTTTCCATTCTATTCCTTCAGGGCAATTCTGAGCCTCCTTAGCAGTATCAGAGACACCTATCAACTGAAAGATGTCAAAACTGCCATCAACCCAAACAAATTAGTTAGCAAGGTAATGAACCATTTCCCACTCTAGTCTTCTTTTAGTGCAGCAGAAATGGTAATAACATGCAGGAGATGCAAGACAAGGAGCATCCGTGAGCTACTGATTTCTTTCCACTGGTTTCACAGTAGTAGCAGGAGAGAGGACGGGCAAATGTCACGCACAACACCCTTCAAGGCACATGGTTTTATTAACGCTCCTTTACCCACCTCCCCACCCACCCAAGCCTTACCCCAACGGATCTCACTTATGTCATCTACTCTTCGTCATCTAATCCCAAACTCCATTTAAATTTGCTCCAAGTGAAGCTCACAGGAATGTTGTTTCATACTATACAGGTGTTCATTTCATTAGTTAGTGGCTTGTTCTATCTGGCCAAATGTCCCATGACCTAACGTCACCAATTTATCACATGTTGTTTCTACTAAGTACATATAAACTCAAAATGTCTTCATAGGGCTTCCCTGGTGGCACAGTGGTTGAGAGTCTGCCTGCCAATGCAGGGGACACGGGTTCGAGCCCTGGTCTGGGAAGATCCCACATGCCACGGAGCAACTGGGCCCGTGAGCCACAATTACTGAGCCTGCGCATCTGGAGCCTGTGCTCCGCAACAAGAGAGGCCGCGATAGTGAGAGGCCCGCGCACCGCGATGAAGAGTGGCCCCCGCTCGCCGCAATTAGAGAAAGCCCTCGCACAGAAACGAAGACCGAACACAGCAAAAATAAATAAATAAATAAATTTTAAAAAATGTCTTCATATATATGTGTATCTATATAAGTATACATTTGTTTGACTGAAAAAAACACTTTTTATTTATATAATATTTTTTGGAGTTAATACTTAACTTAGAAATCCTTTTTTTTTCTGATACAACCAACAGCCCTCCTAAGCAATATTACTTATTGTCTACTTCAGCTGGTTGTGTAGACTGAGAGAGGGCCTGGATAGCTTGTAGAACAGTGGTAAATGCTGGCAATGGTAAACGCTCTAAAATATGTGAGCAATTGCTTTTGTAGTGACCCAGATCAGGTATTGACTCTCAACTAAACCTGCCCTTTTTTAAAAAGTATGTACATATTTACAATAGAATATTACTCAGCCATAAAAAGGAACGAAATTGGGTCATTTGTAGAGACGTGCATGGACCTAGAGACTGTGTCATACAGAGTGAAGTACAGTAAGTCAGAAAGAAAAAACAAATATTGTATATTAACGCATATATGTGGAACCTAGAGAAATGGTACAGATGAACCAGTTTGCAGGGCAGAAATAGAGACACAGGTGTAGAGAACAAACCTATGGACACCAAGGGGGGAAAGTGGCTGGTGGGGGGTGGTGGTGGTGGTGGGATGAATTGGGAGATTGGGATTGACGTGTATACACTAATATGTATAAAATAGATAACTAATAAGAACGTGTTGTATAAAAAATTAATAAAATAAAACTCAAAAAATATATATGTATTGAACACCTGTGCCAGCTACTGTTCTAGGCCCTAGGGATATAGCAGTGGGGAAAAAAAGAAAAAAATATCTCTCTTTGTTGGAGTTGATATTCTAATGAGAGGATTAAAAAAACAAAATAAACAAGTAGAAAAAAAAAGTATGATTTTATATAGTCAGCAAATAGGTATTTATTTAATATAACAATTCTCAAAAATTTAAATGCTATGCAATTTCTCAAAAATAAAATGCCGGGCTTCCCTGGTGGCACAGTGGTTAAGAATCTGCCTGCCAATGCAGGGGACATGGGTTCGAGCCCTGGTCTGGGAAGATCCCACATGCCGCGGAGCAACTAAGCCCATGTGCCACAACTACTGAGCCCACGCGCCACAACTACTGAAGCCCATGCACCTAGAGCCTGTGCTCCACAACGAGAAGCCACCGCAATGAGAAACACGCGCACCGCAACGAAGAGTAGCCCCCACTCGCCTCAACTAAAGAAAGCGTGCGCGCAGTGACGAAGACCCAACACAGCCAAAAATAAATAAAATAAATAAATTTATTAAAAAATAAATAAATAAATAAATAAAATTCCTTTGAACTGGAATAATGTCCCTTTTATAACCTGAACCCTTTCATTAGTGATTTTGCAACAATACTCTTATTTTTTCCTTCAAATTAAGCAAAGTTATTTTGAGAATCATATGAAAGAAAAGTAATTTTGACTATACTTCTGTTTGTATTTGTGAAAATGGATGTATTTTGAAAATAAGCATTGGCAAATGTATCCCGAGCTTAAATTAGCTTAAGGAAAGTCAAGTAAAATAAATTAGGCTGCAAGATTAAAAAAAATTATTGTACTATGTCTTTTCTACCTCACTCCTCATTGTTTGGTTTTCATGGGGATCTAAGGCTAGGGGAGAATTTAGAATGCATTAGCTGCAGCAGAAAGAATAGCAAAAGTGAGAGAACATGGAGTTTGGAAGGAACAAAAAGGGAGAGGTACATAGGAAAGAATGGAAAGGATGGGCAATGCTGAGTGTCACAATTTCCAGGACCTCATTCTCCTCCCTTCTTAGTTATGCCCCTGGGGATTGTGGGTGCTGTAAATTTAAAAACAGATGTTTGGCATGACATGAGGTTTTATGATTGTGTAGAATAATCACACCATGAGAATGAGGAAAAGCTCAGTCCCATCCTAATTCAGAGAAAAGCTTTCTGCAAGGTTTTATAAGTTCTAAAAGTATAATAATTCGTAAGTCCCTGCCAAGAAATCTATCACCTTCAAACTTCAAAATACAGTCACTGGCTTCCTTACTGGGGGCAATGGAGAAGGTGAAATGCCCCTTTTAGGAGAGACAACTGGAGTTTCCCATCTTAATCTTCTTTCCTGGGCAGTCCTGCTGTGCCCAAAACACAACATACACATGATATAGAAAAGGGTTCATAGTGAGAAGCCTTGATAAACGCCCACATCTCTAAAATTTAGATTTTATATGCCAGAAAGTGTGAAGCATAAATTATATCCTTTTGCCATTAAGAGAACTGTTTACAGAGAGGTTTAACTGAGGTCAATGTCTGCAGGAATATTTGTTTAAAACAGACATTTTCATTATGATTAACAAACACTTATATAGCATGTAAGTACCAGGTACTATTCTAACTTTTACAAATATCCAACTTATATAATCCTCATATTAATTCTACTTAGTAGACAATACTATTATCAAACCATTTTTTAAAATGGGGAAATCTGAAGTGGAGATAGTCTTAAGTGACTTGTCCAGTGGTGCATAGTTAATAGAGATGGAGCTAGGATAAAATGCAGGGGCCCTGGGGCCAGAGGCCATGCCCCTAGGCACTCTGCCATGTAACCTTTAACTTAGTGAGGAAAGGAAGCCTTTTTGGCCAATGCATGGGCATGCAAAGCCCACCTGCCCGGAGAATTCTGGCTTAGACTGGCAGGAGGGTCATAGATTTAAAGTTTTCTGTTTAATTTTATTTACAATTTAACCTTCATAGTAGATGTTCAGATAATTATAAACAATATATATGCTAACACAAATCAGCATTTTAAATGAAATAGCTGCAAATGAGATTTTTGAAAAGAAATGAAAGTATTAACAACTATTGTTGGAATACATGTTCCTGGATCCTGAACTGTAGACTTAGCTTTTAAAATCCCCATTTTATGCTAAGATTAAGTAAGGACTTACCATGTGCTACGTACTTGTCAAAGTTATTTAATTCTAATAACTTATTAACGCCTCATGACAAATCCTACAAGGTAGGTGCTATTACTATTCCCATGAGGAAAGTAAAGACGAGAAATGTTAAATAACTCTTAGCAAGTACCTTAGAGATGCTTGTTTTAGGTGGGTGACTTGGACTAGGGGTACTGGTCTTGGAGACAGAAAGAATGTGAAATGAATTTGAGACACACTTTGGAGCTCGAACCCACTTAGTGCTTTCATGGACACTTTAAGGTAAACATGTTAATGCAAAACAAGCCTAATTAGTTGGTATTTCTTGTAAGGTGCTTTTCTTTTTCTATTTAGAAATATGTCCTGACATTTGTAAAGGGGCTTTCAATTTACAAAGCACTTTCTTCTTAACAACAGCAATAAGCAATTACAACCACTGAACTGAGTACTCACCATGTACTAAAGGTGGGGATTCTACGGCTTGAAGATGTTAAGTGCTAAGAACTTCAGAGGTATATGTGTTCTGACTTATTCTTGCAAATGTCTTCTTAAAAAAGTAATGCTATTATTGTCTCCTAATTTACAGATGGGGACTCTCAGGCTGAAGAAGGCTGGTAGCTAGCTAACAGTTTCTCCTAATTCTAGGCCTGGGTGTGTTCCTAACACTACAGTTGCCTCCAGTCAGGTGTGGAATCCAATCTGAAAAAGTTGAGAAAGGTCTTTACAGGTACAAGAACTCTTCCTTCAGCCAGTGGCCTTGAATTACCCAGATTGTCTGCATTTATAATCAGAGCCTCATTCCTAAGGGGACTCACACTTTACTAAGCTGTGTAAAACACATGCACATACACTCACACACTCACACACAACACACACATATATGAATTATCTCTATGGAAATATATAGGAATATGAAATAGTCTCATGTTAAACATATAAGCTATAAATGAGTATGAAATATAAACTTGAATATATATATATATATATATATATATATATGTGTGTGTGTGTGTGTGTGTGTTCCCAAAGTACCTCTCACCAAAAGAATGCTCTATTTCCTAATGTGGTCAGTCTCCCTAGCTATTCTTTTAAAACCAAGTCTACAATTCACAGCACTATCAAAAACCTAAAAGAGAGCTCAGGACTTTACTCCTTTTGCAATTTATGAAAGCAGAAACCTACACGCTGAGCCATGACCCGTAAGAAAAAAGGAGGCCCTAGCAAATATTAAGGCCTTCAAAAACATGGCATATCTGTCAGCTACCAGCATGCAAACATGTAAAAACTAGAGAAGTAAACGTATAGCCACTCCTATTTCTCTAGTGATTGAACAGAGAAATCTGTACCTGGAGATGGGCGCTAGTTTTTTTTTGTTTTTTGTTTTTTGTTTTTATTTAAACAACAAACATTTATTTTGTCACAGTCTGGAAGCTGGGGAGTCCAAGATCAAGGTGCAGGACGATTTGGTTCCTGATGAGAGCCCTCTTCCTAGTTCATAGATGGCTGCCTTCTTGCTATGCCTGCACATGGGGGAAAGCATCTCTCTTGTGTCTCTTCTTATGAGGGCACGAATCCCATTCAAGAGCTCTACCCTAATGACCTAATTACCCCCCAAACCCCCATCCTCCAAATACCGTCACATTTGGGGGTTAGAGCTTCAATATATGAATCTTAGGAAAACAAACATTCAGTCCATAGAAGGTTGATTCTCTCATTGGGTGGCACCAATGAGGTCAACATCTTGAGTAATCCATGGAGGAGAGAGCTTTGCGTCACATTCTGTATTGTGTGTGACAGAGTGAAAAAGTGCCTAAATAGGCATCAGGAGACTTCAGTTATAGTCTTGGCTCTACCCCCATCACATTGATGACTTTCAGTGATTTATTGATCTCCCTGGAACTTTTCTCTCCTTGTTTCTAAAATGACTAGATAATTGCTGAACTTTCTTCAGCCCTAAAATTGTATGTTTTTATGATTCCAAATCTTAGCCAATCATCTAAAAATGCGTTCTTTGAATGATATCTACTAGGCCTAAATTTAAAAGTCGGCATTCTTGGTGGAAAGAATTAAACCAAGCAGACATCCTAAAGACAGTGATTCAGAAATACTGTCTTCCTCTTCCCCTTAACAGGTGCCCTTTCAGTGAAGGTGAAAAGCAAAAAGGACAAGAACAGGCACTGATGCACAGAATGAATGGGAAGGCTGAATATGGCGCCAGACAGCACTATGATCTTTAATGTAGAATGTAAGAGGGAAGGAAGGAAAAGGGAGAACTCATCTTCATTAACACACTATTTTGTAGTAGCTCTTTTGAAGAACCTTTTATTCCACTGTTCATGGAATATGCTTCCTGTAGTGGATTGATTGGTGGCTTCACAAAAGATGTGTCCACATCTTAATTCCCAGAACCTATAAATGCAACCTTATGTGGAAAAGGGTCCTTCTAGATGTAGTTAGGATGTCAAGATGAGGTCATCCTAGATCACCCAGGTGGGCCTTAAGTCCAAGGACAAGTATTCTTTTTTTCTTTTTTTTTTTTTCTTTTAAACCAGAATGCTAATTTATTAATTAACAGTAAATGTAACTGGCAGAATTACCAGTCTTCATCATTGATACAGGGTTCTTCTTTGGGGTGGGGGGAGGGTGGAGATACAGGTACAGTCAAAGAAAAAGACCGAGTCACAGGTTATCATAAATCTTTGATGAACAAAAATGGAGCCAAAGGAGTTGGGAGGTTCTTAAAGGGTATTTCCTTTAGGAATGCCATGGTAGCGTTCTAGGCTTCAGCATGGACATGGTTTTAACGTACAGTCGCTTACCAGTACTGGTCGTGAGAATCAAAGGATGGGCGCTAGTTTTGATGAATGAAAAGCAAGCACGGGCTCTGTCCCTTTAACAGAATAAATTTTTTAAATGTACTAGCTAATCATTCCAGACATTGCCTAGCTTAAAATGCTCTGTGTAGAGTGGCAAATATTTATACTAAGCCATCATCAAAAATCTGGGAGACTTGTCAGTCCAAATGGAATGATTCATCTGTAAGATAAGCAATCAATTGAAATTCTATGTCTTGCAATAATTCAAAAAATGAGAAGAGTGATTCATTCAATTTTTAGCAAATTTTTATGGTTTGCATATAATGTGTCAGGTTCAGTTCTAAGAATTAGGGAGAGATGAACAAGGCAGGTATTGATCTTGTGGTAAGGAGAATTCTAAGATGACCCCCAACCCTGATGACTCATGCCCTTGTATAAACCTCCTCCTAATAGTAGGTGAGACCTGGAAATACGAGAAGATATCATTCCTGTGATTAGTTTACTAATCAGTTGACTTTGAGTTAATCAAAAGGGAGATGATAACTGGTTGGTCTGACCTAATCTTGTGAGCCCTTAAGAGAAGGCAAAGCTCTAGAGAGACTTCCCTGCTTGCCAGAAGGAAGAAAGCAAATAGTTCCCATGTGCCTAGGGAGAGGGAAGCCTCTGAAAGCTGAGGACCTCAGTCCTACAGCCACAAGGTTTGGTTTTTGTCAATATCTTCAACAAGTTTGGAAGAGGACTCTGAGCCTCAGCTTAGAGTGACCCTCCCCCCACCACCAGACACCTTGATTTGCAGTCTTCTGAGACCCTGAATAGAGGATCCAGCTAACCCCTCACCCATGGGAACTTCACAATAATAAATGTATGTTGGTTTAAGTTTATAAGTTTATAGCAATTTGTTACATAGCAATAGAAAACTGATACAGCTTTTTGGTAGGAAAAATGATGAAATTCTCCAGCCTCCAAATTTTCCCTTTCTTTTGTAATCCCCTAACCTTTCATGCCTGAGATTGTATCCCCCTGCCTCTATAAGTGAGGCGTCAGGAAGGTGAGCAGAAAAACGAAAGAAAGGGGAAGAAATACATGACCTCATCAAATCATATGCTAGACAAAAGGAAATGGAGCCAGTAAACTCATTTTCTCCAGGATGATAAGCCCTGCTACCATGGTGATCAATAACATTATCTTCAAAGCCATCAACTGAAGAAATGCAAAATCAAGGGGTAACAGATAAGGCCATCAGAAACACTAGTCCCCAAGAGGAGTGGGCTCCAAATAAATGAAATGACCAACTTTCAGGACACTTTATAACAGGAACCAGAGCATAGCAGGTAGATACCCCTAGGCAAAAGGAAGTTCAGGCAGAGGAATGCACACTTTGTCTCCCTCTGAAAAGTAGTTTGGCATTGATGCATACATTGTAACATAGGAAACTAATTGGCACCAAATGTAAGAAGCAATTTTTACTGTGAGTGTTAAAAGTTTCTTTTCTCTTTGAAATCGCACTTTTAACTTGGAACCACACACAATGCAGACTTCAGCTGCTGCTGTGTCTAGATTTTCATTAAAACACACATGCCATATGCAGTATTTTGATCTTGGAAGTGCTTGATATGTTAATAGTCTTGCTTTCTATTTGTGAACTTGGCATCACTCTTATTTGGTGGGCGTGATGAACGAAAAAAGGCTGGGTGGTGGGAGGACAGAATGCCCTTCACTGAACAAAGGCGAATGCTTCTAAACAGGCTATTATCTCACTCAGCCATGGTCAGAGAACCTATATATATGAGAATTACAGTCGACTTCTGCAAGAGTAATGCTCTATTAAAAAACTCACTTGGCCCTTCTTTTCATTGCTTCCAAAAATTCACTTGAATCGCAAACTCCTTAGGAGGAGATCATGAACTCCTTTCTACTTAAAATCTCTATGACAGAAACCCACAACACCTAAATAAAAAGGGAATTGAAGCTCCACTGTGATGATCATTCAATAGCTAATCTCAGATGCCCAGGTTCCTGTAAAAAAAAACCCTTTCTCAGTAGACATCTCCTATCTTCGGAATCTCTTTGAACACTGATTTTAAAAAAAACACCCAAAGACAATCAGTTCAGTAAAAAGAAACGAGCCACCGTACAATAGTTCTGATATAAGTGCAATTAAAAAAATATGCCTATGCCTATGTCTTGCTTTGATAGTCATTATAATCATGAAAAATATATGTTCATGTGAATATCAAATCTTAACATTTTTCTGAAAGTGCAACATAGGAAAACACCTGTGCTAAGAGATTTGGTAAGATACAAAATGCAAATGAACACATGAATGGATAAACATGCAAAAATAAGATATTCCTTGCCTTCCAAGAACTCATTATCTATTGAGACAGAGACATACATGGAGAACTCTGATACTCAACTGTCCCTGGTTAGTGCTACAGTGACATTTGAAAAAGAGCACAACAGAAAGACAAATGAGTTCCAGCTGGGGAAACCAGGAAGACTGCTTGGAGGAGGTTAGAAGTAAGTTTCCCTTTTTAAGGAAAGATGTTCATTACTCTAGAATTCAGATAGTGATTATAATAATGGCCCTTCATGTCAACCATGTGTCAGATCCTATAACTGATGCTTTTTTTTTGTTTTTATTTTGAGATAACTGTAGATTCACATGCAATTGTAAGAAATAACACAGAGAGACTGTACACTCTTCACTCAGTTATCAAAATGGTAACATCTTGCATAACTATAGTACAGTATCAGGGCAAGAAATCAACACTGACCTTAATCAGACCTTATTTCACCAGCTATACATGCACTCGTGTGTGTGTGTGTGTGTGTGTGTGTGTGTGCATGTGTATTTAGTTGTGTGTAACTTTATCACATGTGTAAATTTATGTGACCATCACCACAGTAAAGATATAGAACAGCCAGTGAGGGCTTTTTTGTGCATGTTCACATTAATATTTACAGATGATATTTATTGAGTTCTTGTTATGTACCATCCTCAGCACTAGGCATTTACCTTCACTGGTGATATAACTGTTCTCTACAGAATAAATGGCAGAGACAGCCATTGTTTTTATCAATTGGCCTTCTTAGGTAACACTACTCTAATATTCCTCTGGATAACCACTCTGTCTTTGTGGCCTCTAGTGATTGACTCCTAACTAAAGGTTCAAGGTTGAGCAGCCTTTCAGATTTGTTTGTCTTGGCCTTGTGATAGGCACACAACTTAACTGGAGGTGTTAAGACCTCCAGTTAAGTAGGTATTTCTGAAAGTCTTTCCTCCTTCACTGAACTTGACCTGAAATGTTGTAGATGTAGAGACACTGGCAGCCATCTGAATACTTCATGGAGACTGACAATGATAGCGACATGAAGGACAGTGGTTGATACATGGAGAGAGACAACATTCTAATGGTGTCATTTAAACTCCTGAAAGCAGAAGGACCTGGCAACAGGCTACCCTTTCATTTTTCAGTTAACTGAGACATATTCCTATTTCCTTAAGCCAATTTAAATCAGGTTTTCTGTTACTTGTAGCAAAAGACTCCTAACTGATATAAAGATACTCTTATTATATACATTTTTTAATGGGAAAACTGAGGTACAGAGATCTTAAAATAATTTGCTATTTTAAGGAAATAAGAAAAAGGAAACCCAGTTTGTACAGAATGGAACCAAGGTTGAAACTAGACACTATGAGTCTAGATGCTCTACTCTAAGGGCTAGGATATTATGGACCAATGTCATTATGTCATTTGGACCAATCAGCAGGGGTTTTTTTTTTTTTTTTTTTTTTTTTTAAAGGATTTTCTTATTTATTTATTTATTTATTTATTTTTGGCTGTGTTGGGTCTTCGGTTCGTGCGAGGGCTTTCTCCAGTTGCGGCAAGCGGGGGCCACTCTTCATCGCGGTGCGGGGACCGCTCTTCATCGCGGTGCGCGGGCCTTTCTCTATCGCGGCCCCTCCCGTCGCGGGGCACAGGCTCCAGACGCGCAGGCTCAGCAATTGTGGCTCACGGGCCCAGCCGCTCCGCGGCATGTGGGATCTTCCCAGACCAGGGCTCGAACCCGTGTCCCCTGCATTAGCAGGCAGATTCTCAACCACTGCGCCACCAGGGAAGCCCTCAGCAGGGGTTTTGATTCCTCATTGTATAGATGAGGAAATAGATCTGAGAAGTTTGGAAGATAATTGCAACAATTTGCTACATTAAAAAAATACTTCAAAACTTAATGACTCAATACCGTTTTACTTGCTCATGATTCTTTTTGCCTGCAAATTGGTCCAGTACAGCAGGGGAAATCTGCTTGTCTCTCCCGGGGGTCACTCATGTGGCTGCAGCTAGATATTAAATAGTCTGTGGGGTGACTGGTATGGGAAGCATTAACGAGGATGGCCCATCTGTGATCCATGGGTCATTCATCCTCACAGGTAAGCAAGGTGAGCAGTAGTGGAAGAGTTTCCAGCAGCAATAGCGGGGCAAAGAGCAAGTGCTTTTCAAGCTTCTGGTTGTATCACATTTGCTCATGTCCCATTGGCCAAAGCAAGTTGGGTGGCCAAGGCTTTTGCACCATATCATACTGTACCTCTCCCATATACATGAAGAAAGGGTTACTAGGCAGAAGGAATAGGGACAGGAAGGTGTTAGATAAGATAGAATACAGTGAAAGATCAGGAAGGCAATTATAAGAGGAGACAATGACGCTGAAGGTTTCACGAAGGAAGTGATATCAATGGGTCTCACAGTAGCAGTTGAACAGAGGGAAAGGAGGGGAGGAGGGAGGATGTGTAGCTAAGGGAAAATGCTTTCAATTAAGTAATGGAGCTGCTTACGTTCTTGGAGTCCCATGGGCTGCAATATAGAATGAATGAGTAGAACTGGTCTGAGAACAGTTTACAAAACACTCAGAAGACATGTTGTGGAAGGTTAAGAGCCTTCTACCTTCCAGGCCGAGGGAGCTACAGGTTACTTGGGCAACACGGCATTTTAAACTCTTCGGATTTTAACATTTTCTAACTAATTGCCCTTTCAGTTGCTCTGCCCTACTGCTACTATGAAGGAGTTATATTTTACGTCAATAGATTTAACACCTTTCAAATTAAAGAAAATAAATACAAGTACTTTGAAATTATGCATATGTTTCAGAATCACGTGTTAAGGCCATCTATGTCTACGTAAAATGTAAAAAGTTATAGATATTTCCTATTTTGCGTAATCTCTAGAATTACCAGAAATGTAATTATGCAACTGCTAATAATCTTGGTTATTTAGCTGAGAGCCATATAAATTTTATAAGGCAATAAATCTTATTAAATGTTCCCTGGAGTATCAATTGATTCATTAACTTATAATAAATGCTTTTAAAATGCAAATTAAATAATAACTGGAAACACCTCAGTTAAATGTCACCAGGATACCTATTATATATTTCTAGTAGAGATATGTATTTTCTCTTCCCTTTAAAGCAGTGTGTTCATAAGCAGTTAGTCAATAAGATGGTTACTATGCTCGGGGGGGGGGGGGTGTCGTGGGGTGGGGGTGGGTATGGAGAGGAGGGCTTGGTGAATTAAATTCTAACTTAAAATGATCAATCAGATCATTCAACTCAGAATCTCTTTTTTTAGAGTAAGTCTTTGTACAGCCACTCTGAAAAGCTACTTGGCAATATATCAAAAGTGTCTTGTCCTTCCACTCAACAATTTCACTTCCAGGAAACTATTTCTGAAATAATCAGAAAGCCATTCAAAGATATAGGTGTAATGACATTCATTGTGGCAATATTCTAAATGTGTGACAATGTCTAAATCGATCTGGTGTTTTCATTTGATGAAATGTTATTCAGAAATTTCCAATGATATTTCTAAAAGATATCTAATTACATGGGGGAAATTCATATAATGTATCATTAATGGCTTTTGTTATAATATTTATTTTTTCGAAAAGATGTAAAACCATATTTCCAGCTTCATCCCAATTTTTTTTTCCCCTAATATATTTATTTATTTATTTATTTATTTATGGCTGTGCTGGGTCTTCGTTTCTGTGTGAGGGCTTTCTCCAGTTGCGGCAAGCGGGGGCCACTCTTCATTGCGGTGCGCAGGCCTCTCACTGTCGCGGCTTCTCTTGTTGCAGAGCACAGGCTCCAGACGCGCAGGCTCAGTAGTTGTGGCTCACGGGCCCAGTTGCTCCGCGGCATGTGGGATCTTCCCAGACCAGGGCTCGAACCCGTGTCTCCTGCATTGGCAGGCAGATTCTCAACCACTGCGCCACCAGGGAAGGCCTCATCCCAATTTTATAAAAATATACATTTATAGAAAAACAGACCAAAGGAAGTTCTTTCAATATTGTGTGGTTATAGCTGTACAGTGGTATAATTAATAATGATTTTAAATTCATCTCCTTTTGGGACTTCTGTGACAATTTTAAATATTAAAAAAGTCTCTAAAATATTGGATTTCTGATTTGGAGAAAAAAAACATGTTACCTAAAGAAAAGAGAAAGACAGAAGCAACCTTATTTATTGAGCATAATAACGGCTTCAGATTTTAATAAAGAATATTCCAGTTGGTGATAGAAATACATAATCACTGAAACTAAGGGAGAGTAACCCAATCACATATAAGAACATAACTTTGTATGGTTGTGCTCATGCAGAGCGAAAGAAAGATAAAAACATACTGAGAAAGCTGACAAACAAGAGAGTAAAACATTGCCAAATTTAAAAATAAGCCCAAAAGCTTAGAATTTGATATATTAATTCGTCAGGTGGATTGAAAATAGACTACAGCATGTGAAATGTTTAGGTTCTGTTTTTTTTAATAAATTGATTGATTGATTTTTGGCTGTGTTGGGTCTTCGTTGCTTTGTGCAGGCTTTCTCTAGTTGCAGTGAGCGGGGGCTACTCTTCATTGCAGTGCACAGGCTTCTCATTGCAGTGGCTTCTCTTGTTGCAGAGCACAGGCTCTAGAGCGCAGGCTCAGTAGTTGAGGTGCACGGGCTTAGTTGCTCCGTGGCATGTGGGATCTTCCCAGGCCAGGGCTCGAACCCGTGTCCCCTGCATTGGCAGGCAGATTCTTAACCACTGCACCACCAGGGAAGTCCCTGAAGTGTTTAGGTTTTATTGCCACTGGAATCATTACATAAAAGTATGGAATTAATCTATTTAAGCATGACTTTAATTTCAGTACTTTATTAGTATCATTCATTTTCAATCCTTTATTCCCACAGATTTTATTTGTTCCATAAGAACATTTTTTGTTCCAAAGTTAATACAGTGACTAGATTTAAAAAGGTACTTACACAAAAGTCCCTGGACATTTGATTTTCCAAGGCATAAATAATGTTGCTAACTCCCATAGGTCTAAAGAGGGAGCTATTGACTAAGAATGGCTGGAATATGTCAAATTGAATAAAGATATGTCTCACTTCACAAAGAAACCCTTGTACATATTACTAACTGAACTTGACACTATCGATACTTGATTGAAAAAAGTAGGTTACTTTATGAATCAACTTCAGCACTATAAACATGAAATACTGTTTTTTCACTGACATCATTTTCCTTGATTCAACAGCTGCTCATCCCTACCACTATAAAAAAAAACTTCCACTTTTGACAAGTATTGTTTTAAAGGTTCTATAATAAAATATTATATATTGCCACATCTCTGTTACACATCTTCTTCACAATATTCCTAAGTGATTGTGTTGTCAGTATGGTTAACCTTTGAAAGTGAGACCAGAAACTTGGCCTTTGGAGGATCATGATTTTTTAAAAAATTAATCTATTTAGTAACTTGGAATTACAATGGATTATAATATTCTAAAGCACAAACTTGGTACTAAAAAAAGCATGGTTGAGTAATAACAATTTCTGAAACATCAGTTATCCACCGTATATGTATGTACTATTTTTTTTTTGGCTGTGTTGGGTCTTCGTTTCTGTGCGAGGGCTTTCTCTAGTTGCGGCAAGCGGGGGCCACTCTTCATCGCGGTGCGTGGGCCTCTCACTATCGCGGCCTCTCTTGTTGTGGAGCACAGGTTCCAGACGTGCAGGCTCAGTAGTTGTGGCTCACGGGCCTAGTTGCTCCACGGCATGTGGGATCTTCCCAGACCAGGGCTCGAACCCGTGTCCCCTTGCATTGGCAGGCAGATTCTCAACCACCACCAGGGAAGCCCATTGTATGTACTTTTTGAAACAGTGATGGCCAACTTCAGGTACTAGTTATTCCAACCTAGTGATTCATAAGTATAAGTAACTTCTCTGACATATCCTCATTACGGGATATAATCAAGGCCGTTTCTGCCACATACAATCCTGAGTGCTAAAAAGCATTCAGAGAGCAATGCCAAGCACAACACAGTTTGTATTTCTAAAACTCCATTCAAACGCTGTGTCAATAAATTTGAATGAATGCATGTGATGTTCCACTGAAGGCAACTAAATCGTGAGTCGACTGGCATCTTCTTCTTTTCATCAGCAAAACTAAATATCTTGAGGGATCTTTCCTGGTGAATTGTCAATACTTCTGTGATGAGGACATTTTCATAAAATGACTATGACTGTGACGTATGACATGGATCACACCTATTTCCCTCCTATCTGTTCTGGGAGATCTATGAGATGTGACCAGTGGTAATTGGAAAAAGGTTCAATCTAAAACACTGTTTCTTTCAAGTTTGATTTTGACAAACCCTCAAAATCCTCTAAGACAGTCTACTAAGATTTTAAGTTGGTCCCATACAGTTATTCAAATATTCTTCAAGAATAATTGATGAAAATATAATAAACGTACATTGACAGTAAAACTTGAGCAGCTAAACAAATATCCAAATTATAAGGAATTATTTTCATTGTTAAAAAACCACACATAAATTAGGCATATAGTACCCAAAGCAATCTACAGATTTAATGAGATCCCTATCAAATTACCCATGACATTTTTCACAGAACTAGAACAAATAATCCTAAAATTTATATGGAACAATAAAAGCCCTATAATTGCCAAAGCAATCCTGAGGAAACAGAACAAAGCAGGAGGCATAACCCTCCCAGACTTCAGACAATACTACAAAGCTACAGTAATCAAAACAACATGGTATTGGCACAAAAACAGACATACGGATCAATGGAACAGAATAGCAAGCCCAGAAATAAATCCACACACCTATAGACAATTAATCTTCTACAAGCAAGGTCCTACTGTGTAGCACGGGGAACTATATTCAATATCCTGTGATAAACCATAATGGAAAGAATATGAAAAAGAATGTATATATATGTATAACTGAGTCACTTTGTTGTACAGCAGAAATTAACATGTATATATGTCAATCCTAATCTCCCAATTCATCCCACCCTCCCCTTCTCTCCCTGTATCCACCCATCCGTTCTCTACGTCTGCATCTCTATAAAAAGCAACCTCAAAAAAAAATTAGACACATACCTGAATATAAAAAGTAATAGATAAGTCCTATGTTACATTTATAGACAGGTTTTAAATTTTAAATTTTTAAGAGGAAAGATAATTGAAAACATATTTTTACAATGGGTAATATATGCTCTTAAACTCTGATGTTTTCAATGATAGAGAATACATACTGATTTAGCTCTTATCTAGATGCACTATAAAAATTTATTGAAAAGTCATTTTTTGGGTTGAATAGAAAATAACCTGACAATTACTTTTTTTCTTATATCAAGTTATAGATCGTTAGCTCAAAGTCACATGGCTATCAGAAAGGAAAACAAAGGAGATTAATTGTTTTGTATTTGAGATCAAAATTTGCCTGAGGGAGATAGGTACCCAGAGTTTAGTAGCACATGTCTAGATTGATTTCCCATAGATAAATTTATTCACTATAAAAGAGTACAGTAACTTTAGTACCTAGGCCATCTGGGATTTGGAATCTGTAATCATTTAAAATATATACCACTTTTAGAACACCTATAAAATGTGAAGGCAACATTACTCTGACCCAACTTTAAGTTGTATGTTTTATTATTTTTTTAAATAATTTATACTGGTGACTTTACATTAAGCCAGTTAAACTCCTTAACATCTCTCTGAATCGCAGCCTCAGTCTCTGAGTTCGTGGTTTAGGATATGAGTTGCAAGTTGGTCAAGAGATTTTCTCTATGTGATGCTAACTGTCCCCATGAGAATTATTTTATGGCACTGACCTCTTTGCTCTCTGTAAGCAAGCTAACAGGTTTAAGTATTTTCTACAAACAATTTATGGAACAACATGAATTCTTTCTTACAAAAAATAACTATCAACATCTTTTTTGTTTTTTCTTATTTTTTACTTTACAAATTTCAAGCATATGGCACTATAACTTGACATCTGTATATATTAAGTGATCCCTACCACAAGCCTAGTTGCCATCCATCACCATACCGTTGACTCCCTTCACCCATTCCATGCACTCCCAACCCTCTTCTCCTTTGGTAACTACTAATCTGTTCTCTATATCTACGAGTTTGCTTTTGCTTTATTTTGTTTGTTCATTTGTTTTGTTTTGTATTAGATTCCACATATGAGTGAAGTCACATGGTATATGTCTTTCTTCATCTGACATATTTCATGTAGCATAATACCTTCAAGGTCCAACCATGTTGCTGCAGTTGGTAGGATTTCATTTTTCTTATGGCTCAGTAGTATTCCATTGTGTGTGTATACATATATGTATATATATGTGTGTATATTTATATATGTATATATATGCCACATCTTCTTTATCCGTTCATCCACCAACAGACTTAGGTTGTTTCCATATCTTGCTGTAATGGACATAGGGGTGTATATATCTTCTCAAATTTGTATTTTTGTGTTCTTTGGATAAATACCCAGAAGTGGAATAGCTGGGTCATATGGTAGGTCTACTCTTAATTTTTTGAGGAATCTCCAACATCTCTTCTTGATGTTTCAAGACACTTGTATGTACCATCAGTCAACACAATGAGTATGGCAAATTTGGTAATTACTATTTAATAACATTTTAAAGCTTGATATAGGTAGTAAACTCATTAGGTTACCATAAACAATTCAAAGGCGGGTAAAAAAAAAAACTTAAATATATCAATTTAAGTGGAATTATGAGTTTTCCCATGTAATATTAACTTTCTCACTGCAAACAATTAGCACTAGGGATTAAGAAGAAATTAACATCATGGTAGGTCATAATCACAGAACCCCATGGTTTGAAAGTTTATTCCTAATATTCATCAATGCTAACATATTGCAAGTGTCTTCTTTAATACAAAGATGATAGCTACATAAAAAGTCAATAAGTCTCATTTATAGAATTGCCAGTTTGATTCCAAATCGCTGATTAGTTCTGCCCGGAGGACAGGGTCATTATGAACTACTAGAGAGCTCAGTTATTTCTAACAGACATTTTCAGGGTCAGAGTTAGTGAGTAAGAGCAATATTCCTGTACTATATAAAACAGCTGTTGCAGTTTAGGAGTCTATAGGGAAATAAAAATCTATCTAGGTACTTTTTTGCATTTATATTTTATTTGGACAAAAGTCATCTCATTTTCTAAAAGGTAAAGCTTCATTCAGATTATTCATTTATTCAACAAGCATTTATTCAGTGTCCAGCATGAAAGTGAGGGCTCAAAAATGAATAAAAGTTGTCTTCTCTCAAGGTGCTGCATTTCTGAATCAATTTATTTTTAGCTCACTCCACATTTTGATAAAATGGGATTCCTATACCATTATTTAAAATTATTTAAATTCTAAAACAAATGCAACAATGTTACTAAAAAGAGATAACATTATTTTTGAATTACCCACATGCCTCTCAACCACTGGAAAATTATAACATGAGCTCCATCCTCTACCTCAGTCCATCACAGCCTTTCTTTTTTTAAAAAATAAAATAAAATTATTTATTTATTTTGGTTGCTCTGGGTCTTTGTTGCGGCATGCGGGATCTTTAGTTGCGGCATGCATGTGGGGTCTAGTTCCCCGACCAGGGATCGAACCCTGGCCTCCTGCATTGGGAGCGGGAGTCTTAACCACTGGACCACCAGGGAAGTCCCCACAGCCTTTCTTAATTAACATTTTTTGATATGGAGCTGGGAGTCCCATACATTTTTCAGATGTTATAAACTAAAGAGTTCAAAAGCCTCTAATAAATTAAAATAATAACCTCTTAGGAACAGAAAACATAGATAAGAAGGATTGATTTTTTCCCCCTTTCTTTTCTTTTTATAGTATCTATATGAGAAGATGGATGTTATGTGAACCTAGTTGTGGTAATCATTTCACAGTCTATATAAATCAAACCATTATGCTGTTTGCCTTAAATTTATACAGTGACACACGTTAATTATTTCTCAATAAAACTGGGAGAAAAACGGATTGCTTTTAATTTGGCATTTACTATCAAAGATACTTTCAAAAAGTTACATAAAATATGTAGAAATATATCCCATTACAAAAAAGCATCTTAACAATGGGAACTCACCCCAATTTTTATTTCCGCTTTAACAGAAACCACACAAGGAGTAGATGACATCTTATGCCAAATAATATATGCTAGAATCTTATTTTTAATATATTATAAAAATAAGTCTTTAATATTTTGCCCAAATATTGAAAACTTAAAATCTTATTTTTTTTTCTGTATTCTTCACCTAAATCAATGGCCTTTTTTTCACCTTTTCCCTTCTTCCTCTTCTCTTCTTTAAAACTCATTTAAAGACCACAATGTTTAGTATCTATAAGTCTTGTAAAGGTATCTAGACAAAAGCAATAAAGTTCTGACTTGGAATAATAACAAATAAGTTGGTGTGTGTGTGTGTGTGTTTGTGTGTGTGTATTTTCCTCTGGATGTTCCTCTAAATAAGGGTCCAGATTCTATAGATAATGGGAGGGGACAGGGTCGTATTTGAGAATAAAAACCTTTTTGGGCCTCTGAGACCAAAATAGTATCATTTGAGTTTCCAGGAAAAATATGGAATCTAATATTTATTAAACACCTCCCATATGTGAAGCATTTTGTTAATCTTACCCTAAGTCCCATGTGCCCATATTCTTTATCCCGTACTGTGAGAAGTAAACAAGAATTTTCACACCTGGAAAGGACGCATATCTTCTTTGCTCCTTGTCGGTTTAAGGCAAGGACAACTGATCAGCTAGTTTCTCTTGAGACCCCGCTGATGAGTAGTGGCTGCTTAGGACACAATGATGAAAAGGATTCTGAGGCTGAGGCTGGGTTTTACAGGAGGAAGCTGACTGGTGATGTCTGTGTTCCTTGCAGGAGCAGGCGATATGAGTGCATATTTATTGTTTCTGACTTAGATACTGCAAATAAAGCAGCGTATCTGCCTCTTAACGCTTAATTCCATAACGTAAGTCCAATGAGCAGAATATATCTCGCAGACTTTGCAAACTATATAAGAACATCTTCACAAACATACAATTTGATGTTACTTTGTCTCCATGTGCCTATTCTTATCCATGTATTTAATAGTTTACTACAGCTTTCCCTATGATATGTTTTAAAAGATGGATATATAGAGCAATAAATAGGAAAAGGCAAATCTAAAGTATTATTAAATAAAAAATGACAGATCTAAAATTAAAAATCAATATTTAATCATCTTAATATAATAGTGACAGGTGAGGCTGAGTTTACTATTTCTGAATGCTTTCAGTATGAATTAAAAGAAGCTCATAATTGAGTAAGATTCATGATTTATCACAGGTCACAGGAATCCATAACTTGTTCCAGCTTTCATATTCCCATTAATATGAGCACTTGTGAAACACCAGACAATTTCTGGCAATGATGGTCAATTGAATTATACAGATATGAGAACTGAGGAGTTCACATCCTAAAAATCTAAGTTTAAGGTGGAAGCTATAAACGGCCAAAGAACAATAGGTCTTTAACATAAAACTGTTACTTCCACTGCCTCTCATGTTGAAAGAACTGAAAATTAAGTTCAAACATCTTTCCACGGCCTTCCAGGTCCTATACGATCCAGTCCTGCCCACCCCTCTGATGTCAGCACCCACCATTCTCCTCATTTCTACTTTGCTCTCCAAGCTCTGGAGTTATCTCCAGTCTCCTGAGTCAGTGAAGCTTGTTGCAGCCTCAAGGCCTGTGCACTTCTTATTTCCCCTGTCTAAAGGGTTCTTCCCCAAATTTTCATAAGATTGGCATATCTTGTCATCTAGGTCTCAGCCCAAATCACACATCCTCAGAAAATCTGGCCTGACGTTCCCTCATCTCTGATCACTTTCAATCTCATTATCTTGTTAACCTCAACCACTATTTTAAAATATCTTGGGGCTTTCCTGGTGTCACAGTGGTTAAGAATCTGCCTGCCAATGCAGGGGATAAGGGTTCGAGCCCTGGTCCAGGAAGATCCCACATGCCGCGGAGCAACTAAGCCCGTGCACCACCACTACTGAACCTGCGCTCTAGAGCCTGCGAGCCACAACTACTGAGTCCGCATGCCTAGAGCCCATGCTCTGCAACAAGAGAAGCCACCGCAATGAGAAGCCCGCGCACCACAACAAAGAGTAGCCCCCACTCACTGCAAGTAGAGAAAGCCCGTGTGCAGCAATGAAGACACAACACAGCCAAAAATACATAAATAAAATAAAATGAATAAAATCATCTTAAAAAAAATAAAATATCTTAGTCTTTCAATTATTTATGATTATTGTCTGTCTTTTTCCATCAGAAAGTAAGCTCCAGGCAGGCATGACTTATGTCAATATTGTTTATTCCTACATCACCAGAGGTGAGACCAGTGCCTAGCCTAGGGGCTAGGAAAATACTTACTAAAGAATTGAGATAGTAAATAAAAGAAGGAACAACTGAATATGAATGCTTTTCCCACTTTATTTTAATGTCAGATTGTCATCTATTCTGAGAAAGTAATGTATTAGACAACATTCCCAAGACAAAAGCAACACTGAGGTGTATAGAGTTGATTCTTTAATAATTTTATGGTGAATTTTCTTGTTTAGCATCTCGGCTCTGTATCATTGATAGCTCTTGTTGGAAGGCACTTCTTAGACCGCCTTCCCTCTTGACTTAGTTTGTACTAACTTCCAGAAGTTTTCTTTTGTAATGCTGCATCACAATAAGCTCGATTAGTGAACAAGAGTGTACACAACTATGAGAATGAAGATTTGTATAGTAATTGCTGACAGTTTCTTTGCTATAATAATAACAGTTAAGACTGCTGTAATAAGAGATGACATTAATTCAGAAAGAACACCTTTTTTAAAAATTTATTTTATTTATTTTATTTTTGGCTGTGTTGGGTCTTCGTTGCTGTGCGCGGGCTTTCTCTGGTTGTGGCGAGCAGGGGCTACTCTACGTTGCGGTGTGCAGGTTTCTCATTGCAGTGGCTTCTCTTGTTGCGGAGCACGGGCTCTAGGCGCGTGGGCTTCAGTAGTTGTGGCACATGGGCTCAGTAGTTGTGGCACGCGAGCTCTAGAGCGCAGGCTCAGTAGTTGTGGCGCACGGGCTCAGCTGCTCTGTGGCATGTGGGATGTGGGATCTTCCCGGGCCAGGGCTCGAACCCACGTCCCCTGCATTGGCAGGAGGATTCTTAACCACTGCGCCACCAGGGAAGCCCCCAGAAAGAGCACTTTTTTAAGTGTAGTTTTTCCTTATTCTGTCAGCAGTGGGAGTGTGCCCAACTATGTATAATAGCATTTTATATCAACTCTACCATGTGTTAATATGAAAGAAGTGATTAGAGTGCCTGCAAAATAAACATTAGCTCAATAAAAGATTCAGTTCTAAGAGTTTCAAACATACTACAGTTTTAAATTTATGTATAATAGACTTCATGTGATTTTCACGATTTTAGACCTTAAAGATATTTGGAAATGTATAATTATCATAAAGCAATCTGATATTTATCAAGTACCTTCTAAATGTTAGGCGTATTCATACTTGTATAAAAGACTCTCTGACCTCTAAGAGTATATTAGGTAAGATGAGGTTGCATTTAAGAGACCAAAACCTCAAAATAATTGAGATATAAACACAATAGAAACTTGTTTCTCCTAAGTAAAATAAGCCTGGAAAAGGTTAGTTTAGGGCTGTTCAGTGTGGCACAGAGGCAATGACCTAGAGTTCTTCTGCAATGCTTAGCATTCCACGTCCTTAGCATATGGTTTCCATATCATATACTGAGATGGCTAGGCCATTGCCAGCCCCCCACCCCACCCTGGTCCCCAATACAACTGACAGAGTGAAGAAAGGATGAAAGGATGATAAACTTCTTTTTAAGGAGAACTTACACTGACATCTGATTAGACAGACTTAATTCACATAGATGCATAGGAAATTTAGGACATAGAGTCCTTATTCTTCATGACCATGTGCCTAGATAAATTTTAAAGATTCCGATTCTAAGCAAGAAAGAGAGAAAAGATATTTGGGGGAAAATAGAAGTCCCAGCTATAAAGACAAAACATAGAAAAAGTAAAAGTTAAGTATCTAATTTTTCAATTATTATTTTGGATAGTAAATCAGGGTGGATAAGTGAGAGCTTTGAAGTTAGGTCACCTGGATTTCAAGTTTGGGTCCATCTTTTATTTGCATTTGTGAACTTGGTTAAGTATTTAAACTTTCCAAGCCTCAGTTTCTCACCCATAAGTAGAGAATAATAGTAATCTGTATCTTACAGAGTGCTATTGAGATGATTAAATAAAATGATGGACATAGAACTTCCTTACCTTTAGCACACAATAAGTATTGATGATGAAGACAATGATGATAGTGATGTTAATGAGTAATAGTAGAAATAATGGTATTAGTAGTATTATTATAATTATAAAACATTATGATTACTATGATTAGTAGCAGAGAATGGTGGAGGGCTTCATAGAATAGGAAGTACTGGAGACAGACCAGGATGGACTGGTTGAATTTACAAAGCTAGAAAGGAAAGAGACGTCCCAGATGAGTATATTAATACACCATGACCAAGTACAAGATCAACCTGCGGTGTTCAAATTCTCCGTAACTTCATGGCAAAAGGATTTAAAGCACTTGGGACACTGAAGCTTATTGAACTTAGATGTAAACATTATCTAATGATTTAATTATTAATACAATTATTCTACTGCAGAATATTATCTGAGTTGCTTCTTAGGAAAATACAAATGAGAAGTGTATTTGAGAGAATCCAACTAAAATCCTTAGATAGCACCTTTGGATGGAAAACCAACAGCCTACTTTTATTTTGATAACAGTAATCTCAATGTTACCAAAAAAAAATCTAAAAATCCTCACTGCTGATAAACCATTGAGAAAAAGTATGGTCATCATACCTATTTTTAATCCAGTATTTGAGAAAAAATATATATGTATATGCCTAATCTTTTCTTCAAAATGTGAGAAGCTTTGGGTATACCTTCAATTGCAATACTTAATTTATTCTAGCCTGAAACACTAAAATGTTCACCTGGGTGTGAATGCTTCATCTTCCCACCATTGGAAGTCACTTGAAAAGTTCTACTGCCATTAGAAAGCCTAATTGAAAATTAATATGTATACATTTTCTTTCATCTTTTAAATATGCAAAAATAAGCTGTTTCTCAGTGATGAAGAACTAAACAGTAGTTTGAAATGCCACTTATTTGAATTTCATAAGTCAATCTTTCCCTATATCTTTTTTTCTTCCTTTAATGTCACTCAGAGAATTGTAGGCAAACAGTGGGGAACTAAGCAAAGCTCTCTATAAGGCCTGAGTCTTAATCATACAGTTTACTCAATCGATGTGATGTGATTACTATCAATTAAGGTTATTTTAATCCCTTATTATGTGCCAGGCACTCTTCTAATATCTTCGCATTCCCTGTCTCATTTAATCCTCACCAGAAATAGATGAGGTGGACACTATTATTGTACCAATTTCAGAGCCCAGATAACTGAGACACAGAGAGAATAAGGACTTTGGCCAATGTCATGCAGGTGATAAATGGTGGAGATGGGATTACAATCCATCCAGCCTGACTCTACGTAACACATACTTAACCCCTGCATTACTTTGCCTCTCCTGTACATAGATCCACTTCCAAGCCACTGGGTGGAAAGAAATCTTTCCTTCCTTAGTTGAAAATTGTTTTATAGCTCTTTATTTCCACAAAGATAATTGTTTTCTTGTATGGCATCTGTGGCTTCATTTCTCAGTTCTACAAATTATTGGCTGAAAGCATTAAACATATAGCCTGGCTATAGAAAACATGCTGGTGAGCCCACATTTACACTACAGAATTCAGTTATATCTAGAGAAATAACATAGTAACATGTTTGATTTTCTCACAGAAAAATCTACTTCAGTGTCTACACACTTGCCTGAGACATAGTGAACTCTTTTTCAAGGCAGAAGAGGAAAAACACTGTGCATGGAAAAATACTGGCTGCTTTGTGTGTGTATGAAACTAGCTGGATCTTTACAAGATAAACACTCCATCTGATAAAAAGCTATGAGAGCTACACAAGCACCTCGCAGAGGACACGCATAGCTTCTTAGTAATTCCTTGTTGTTTTAACAAACACACATCATCATAGCCCATTTTGACAGCCAAATAATGCTACCACCAATGTGTCATGATAAAAAAGTAAACCCAATTGAATGTAAATGGGAAAACCCATTTAAAATATGTTAAAATAATAAACATATATCAATCTAATCAAGATGGTAAATAGATTTTCAGTCACTCAAGTCCTTTATGGAAAGAGGACATGAAGATAAATTAAAGGAACAGACTTTTTTCATCAAAGTAAAAAAGAATTACATGCACATACACACACAGACACAGACATTAGATAAAGAACACACTTTGTGTGTTCTAGTTCCCAATGCAAATGGATTCCTCAGTTTATCAAAGTGAACTGCTTGAAATTTATTATAAAGGAAGGATGATGGGTATCTTCCAAAGGATGGAGCATTTTAGAATGAATAGGATAATCTTGTGTATGCTTCATTAATGCCAAACCACCCTGAAAATAAAGCAAAGGCAGGGCTTCCTCAAGGAGCAATCAATCTGGGAAGGGCTTTGAAGTTTGCCATCATGCACGTCTTCTCCAAATAGGCACCCAAGGTAATTTTTGAAACATAACCCAACTTTATCACCCCCTCCCCTGCTTGACTCTCAATGGATTCCTGTTGGCTTCAGGATGAAAACAATGCTTACAAGGCTCTGTATAGCCCTTCTTCCACCAACCACTAGGTTCCAATTCATAACTCCTCCACCCCATGCTCAAAGCCCATCAATCTTTTTTTCAGTTCCTAAAAAAACCCATGTGCTTCCTTATACCTTAGGGCCAGTCTCCAAGTCTCATTGTGGCTATTACCCCAGTACTTAGTTGAATATACAATGACTGAATACATGCTACCCCCTGTTCCTGCTCTGTTCTCTCCCTTTCCATTCTTCACTTAGGGAAGCTTTCTCTTAGACTAACAACATCAAATGTTACCACATCCCTCTCTTCCTGGCACTGATCAAAGCTGTAATTCCACATTTATTTCTGTGATAGTTTGGTTAGTACCCACTTCCTTTACTAAACTCTTATTTCCATGAGAAGAGTAGCCAAGCCTTTTTTTCTCATCATTGTTTCCCCAGTGACTGATAAAGCAGCTCTCACATCAGGCAACTCATAAACGCTTGTTTGAATATGTGAGTGAGTGAGTGAGTGAGTAAATGAATGAATAAATTAATGACAAAAGAAAAATCCTAGGAAGAGTAAAGTCCTCTTAACATTTTTATAAAGTAACCCAGGTATCACATTCACTCTGTCAAATAAAGGAAGCAGACGGTAAGAACTCCAACCCACTGGCTAATGGTAAATTACTTGGAAGTATAGTATTTAAAATCTGTTGTGAAATTTAAATAGTCTTGACTATGTCTCTACTAATAGTTTCAAGCAAAGTATATGCTTGCCACGTCTTCGCCACACGGCATGTTGGATTTTAGTTCCCAGACCAGGGGTTGAACGCCCGCCCCCTGCAGTGGAATCGCGGAGTCTTAACCACTGGACCACCAGGGAAGTCCCACGTCTTATTAATGGTTGTATTTCTGATACTTCAACTTTGGGCTAAGGAAAAAAAATCCCATCCAGTTCCAGGGGGAGCAGTACAGCCTCTGGGTCAAAGGAAACTGGTTAAAAGTTATTGGAACTCTACAAAAATACATGAAAAATAATTGTTCCACAGTATTTCATTCTGAAAATATATAGGTGAATCTTTGAAATCGTGATTTATTTCTAACCACTGTTTTAAAAATAGTGTCCTCATGCAAATGTATTGGTAATGGCTTGCAGTAGTAGTAGCTAAATTAATTCCTTTCCAAATTAATGAAGTCAATGAGTCAGAGACTTTAGAATTGTAAATGAATTTCAAAAAAAAACTCTACAAGATAAAATCTCAGATGAATTATATAAGAACATCTTTGTTTTCCTTCTTTATTTTGCATACTTCTGTAGTATTTCTCTCTCTGGGAGAAACACAGATATTTGAAAAGGGCAGCCTTTATCCTACTGTCTCTTCTGCAGCCAAATTCCACAGTTACCTTGTAGCAACAACATGAAAGTTACAAAATACGATGAAAACCCCACAGTGTGCATTTGTCATATGTTGTCAAATGAATCATTTTTATTTATTTCACAGGGTTTCTATGTCAGTTATTAATTAAAATTAGAGTGATCTCATTATAAGGGTTTGCACCCTAGAGCAAGATTCTCATCTGAAGTGGGAATCTGACCTTTACAGAGATCTTTAATGGCTCAACTCAAACAAAAACATGTTGATAACTCAAGTTATCAAGAATGGATGTTTGCTGAAATTCTTAAATATGTCTGCGATATCCATTTTAATGTCGTAGGACATATTCCCTATGTTTAAAGGATTCTGAGGCTCATAGCCATTTAGGGGAAAGTAGAAAATAATTTAGGTTTATAGTTTATAAAAAGAAAGAGAATCAGGAACATACTATTGATTCCCTCTATTTGCCATTTCTTCTTTACTCAGTTTAAATTTTTATTCCCACCTCCTCTTTCCAGTCTTTCGAAAATTCCATTCACTTCAACTTTCAACTCATAACTTTTTTCATCAAATTTTCTCTGAAAATACACTGCCTTGAGAGTTTTCCCAGAGATAGGAGAATGAATTTTTAAAAGAAAAAATTCTGAACTTAATGGCCTTTCAACTGGTTAGATTTTATTTCTATTTTATTTATGCATTTATTTTTGGTAGTGCTGATATTTGTTTGAGTGTTCAAAGATGGGAAAAATAAAGAGCTTCCCTCCTAACCTAATTTAAAAAATGGAAAGTAGGTCAAAAGTCACTGTACTGCAGCTGGCTCAAATAATTTCTGACATGTAATACAGGGATGACCATTAAACTGGCATGATTTTTGCACTTAACGGCTTTAATATTTTGTCCAGAATAAATGTTCAGTAATAAGGGCAGCCTCTGATAAACAGTAATTTCTGTGTTGTCTTGCAGGTCAAGAAATGGATTATCCTTGTTGTACAAGCATTCAGTTTAATTAAGCAATCAGTCATTCATTATGGCCCTATTTAGGTTCAGCACTGTGCTAGGTGCTTTGGGGGAAAAATAAGTACAAGATAGTGCCTGTGCTTAAGTGTAAAACTTATGTATGACTAAGGCACTCATGCAAACTAAGGGGAGAAAAAATGGGATGTAAAGGTTTGACAAAGAATGAGGACTACAGTAATTATCAAAGGCTCCAGGGAGGAGTTTGGATATGATGTGGATAGGAGGGAGTGTACGGGAAATTATTTTGATGGGAACATATTTCAAGGAAGGAGAATGATATTAGAGTTACTGGAAACCTACATTCCACAATCATGCAATGAGAATACAAAAAAAGTATGCTTACTGTTAAATGATATGGGGAAAACATCAAAGCCTGTTAGATAACTTAATAGTCTACTACATCTTTACATACACAAATGAAAGTCATCAGCTTTAAAGTATTTTAAAACTCTTCATATCTGATGGAACAATTATTTTCTTCTCTATAATTTTAATAACAGCTTTTTTTTTTTAAATAACAGCTTTTTAAAAGATTAGATTTATCTAAACTCTGTTGTTACAAATCTTTCAAAATGTATATATATTTTTGAAAACATACACTGGTTTTTCCTGGACATGATTCACCTCTATTCATAACTTTACTTAAAACATAAAACATTAATGCTTTAGCCAAAAATAGTTACTTATAATGTTACCATTTTGGAATGACCCTAAAACAGAGTCTAGGTCATATTCATTTTGTGAATAGCTTAAGCTCTTCTCCTTCTTAGCACTATACCTACCCCATTTTTGCCATTATATTACTCATTTGTTTTTGCTTATTTAAAAAATAAACATTTAATTGTTTCTAGACTTCAACCTCTTAAAACTCATGATTTTGAAGTAATTTTCTACTTACAGAAATGTTGCAGAGAGAGCACAGAAAGTTTCCATATACCCTTCAGCCAGCATCTCCCATTGTTAAGATCTTATTACCATGGTACATTTATCAACACTGAGAAATTAAGATTGGTACAATTTTATGAACTAAACTACAGACATTATTTGGATTTTCCCACATTTTCCACTAACGTCTTTTTTTTCCTGTTCCAAGATCCAATCCAGGTTATCATGTTGTATTTAGTCATTATATCTCCTTGGTCTCTGCTAATCTGAAATTTCTTTAGTCTTTCCTTGTTTTTTCATAAAGTTGACACTTCGAAAGAATACTGGTTAGACATTTTGTAGAATAGCCCTGAATTTGGATTTGTCCAACACTTTCTCATGATTAGACTGAGGTTACGTAATTTTGGAAACAGTGCCATGATGTGCCCTTCTAATGACATTATATCAGAGGGTAAGTAATATCAACATGTTTATGACTAGTAATGTTAAGCTTGACCACTTGGTTAAGACGGTTTCTGCCAGGGTTTTCAACAGAAAGTTACTATTTTTCTTTTTCTATAATCTCCTTTTTAGAAGTGATGCATTGAGTCCAGCTCATACGTAGGGGGAGGGAAATTAGGTAACGTTTCCCAAGGGAAGAGTTTCAATAAATTTGTGGACATATGTTAACACTATCACAGTGATTAATAAATATATTGAGTATAACACTTTAAGACTATACAACTGTCCTAACTGTCCTTGAAATTTTGCCGACTAATTTAATCATTCACCAGTGGACCTTGCCTACAGCAATGACTAATATCATGATCTAAAGGTGGCTTTCTATTTCCCTCATTCTGTCTGTATTCAATAATTAGAATAATTCTATAAGGAACAGTTCTCTTTTCCACATTTATTTATTCAATCAATCACTTATTTATATCAGTATAGATTTGTGAATATCCATTTTATTCTTTGGGCTATATTCTAATACTATATATAATTATTTAATCGGCTGCTTATATTGCTCCAGCTTTGGCCATGGGAGAGTTTTCAAGCTGCTCCTGTGCCCATCTGACATGCTCCCATGATCTTTTTTCTCCTTCTCCTCCTCCTTCCTCATTTTTAGCACCTCCTCCTTCTCTGGCATCATAAGATGCACCAAGTTCATCTTATATTTTCCCTGCTCAAGCCCAGAAATCAACCATCTCTGTAATGAACCCTGATTCCTTTTATTGGAGGATAATTTCTAGAGACCAAGATCTGATCCCTGGGTGTGTTCACTGCTACTGTGGTGTTACTGCTGTGGAAATAAATGAAACCAGCCAAATGAGAACAAGCAAAGTTTATTTATTTAAAGCTTGCTATAGCAAGGGAGTCAGCCCCCATTACCTGTTTGACAGAGGCTCAAAGTAGGTAGGTAGAAGAGCAGAAAAGCTTTACAGTGAAAGGAGGAGAACGCTTCGGTTATGCCCTTTTTGGAGGCGATGACATGGGGAAGCCTTAGGTAGGTGAGCTAACTAGAAGCAGGACAGCCTATGTGACTGGTTAGGGGTAAATATTTGGTTTTCTCTGGCTGGTCGTAAGTTGGAGGCAGGGACAAAAATTAGAGAATCTGCCTGTTATTAAGCAAGTCATGGCCACTCTGGGACAACTCTTACAGGGTTTGTTGTTTAGCTTCCTGCACCAGCTGCTAGAGATAGCAGTCTGACTTCCTACAAGTCTGACTTACAGGTAGGAGGCGGGATTCCTAGGCTGGTTACTGTAGATAATGGATGGGTTTCTTGGGCTGGTTGCTGAAATTATGGATCAGAGTTCTATTTTTATTTCCATGCTTGGGCCATTGTTCATATGCATATTCAAGTCTCTGTTTCTAAGCACCCTAAGAGAACAGTTAGGATAGGTATGTATATATTACAGACCCATGTATATACACACATCTCTATTTATTTCTGTATATATTTATATTTCTGTAGATAAAATAAATATGAATTTACACTGATGCTGACAACTCTAATCCACACCGAAGAGTCTATTCTAGCATCTCCTCTTTGTTTATTTGTGACTAGTTTCTGCAATAGTAAGAAACTTGGCTCTCATTTATGCTCTATTTATTTATTTTATAGATCCCAGTGTGTATGTAAAGTTGTTTCACGATTCTACTATGAGATGTCACTTCACACCTGTTAGGATGGTTATTATAAAAAAAAAAAAACACAAGAAATAAATGCTGGCAAGGATGTGGAAAAAAGGGAACCCTTGTGTATTGTTGGTGGGAATGTAAAATGGTGCAACTACTTTGGAAAATAGTATAGAAGTTCCTCAAAAAATTAAAAATAGAATTACCATATCATACAGAAATCCTACTTATGCAAAGGTACAAAAATCCTTTGGTATCCACGAGGGACTTATTCCAGGAACCTCTCACAGATACCATCAAGTCTTTTACAGTTGACCCTCTGTACATCTGCAGATTTAACCAACTGTGGAATGAAACGCTTTTCAGTCTGTAGTTGGTTGAATCTGAGAATGCAGAACCTGCAGATACAGAGGGCAGACTGTACATACTCAAAGGAAACAAAATCATTATTTTGAAGAAACATCTATACCTCCATGTTAATTGCAGCTTTATTCACAATACTTGGTATGGAAGCAACCTCAAAGTCCACTGACCAATGAATAAAGAAAATGTGATATATACATCAAATGGAATACTATTCAGCCTTTAAAAAGAAGGAAATTCTGTCATTTGTGACAACATGGATGAACTTGGAGGGCGTCATGCCAAGTGGGAAAAGCCAGACCGAGAAATGCCATGTGATATCACTTATATATGGAATATTTATTAAAAAAAAAAAAAGGTTGAATAAAAGAAGCAGAGTAGAAAACTAGTTTCCAGAGGCTAGGGGGTGGGGGAAATAGGGAGAGGTTATTAAAAGGGTGCAAACTTTGTTAGAAGATGAATAAGTTTTGAGGATTTAATATATAACACAGTGACTATAGATGATTACGCTGTATTGTATAACTGAAGTTTGCTAAGAGAGCAGAACTTAAATGCTTCTACCCTCCTGCCCCTGCAAAATGGAAAGTATGTGAGGTGATGGATATGTTAATAAACCGTAAAAGGGAACCCTTTCACAACGGATACATGCACCATATCATCATGTTGTACATTTTAAATATCTTATGATTTTGTCAATTATATATCAATAAATCTGGGGAAAAATGGAATCTTTTACTGTATTAATTAATTTTGCGTTAACATTGCAAAATATTGGGGGATTTCAGGGTAGATATGTGTTTTTTAGAGGAAACCAATATTCCATGTTCTTAAAGCAATCTTCTAGACTTGACTCTGTTCTTATTCTTCCTAGCCTCTTGAGCACCAAGCTCATTACTATGAGAGAAGAAAGATCCTTTCTTCCTTTTGTAAGTCTTATGTATGAGTTTCTCTTTTAGTGAGCTCCGTTTGCAATGTGTCTGTAAATTTTGATTGGAGGGGTTAGAGTGGTCTTCCTTGTGAATAAGGATATGGTTGCATGATCTAAATAAAAATTTCTGAAATCCCCCCCGCCCACTTTTAAATGTACAACAAATTAACTGTTTTCCACACCCATTTACCTTGGTGTGACTATTATAAATTTTTATTACTTTTTTTTCTTCAAGTATTGGTTTAAGTCTTATGGTCTCTCAGAAACTGAAGTATTATTTTAAGTTCACCAGGATATACCTCATTATTTCCCCCTAAGTTTATTATAATTCTCAATTTTGTCTATAAATGAAAATTTAGATCATCTCAAGTTGGCCGTATGTTATCTGATACTACCAACTTTAGTTTGGTTCTAATACAGAAAGAGATCTCCAGAGTTTTTAAAAAAGAGTTTTCCTATCCAGACCACTAAGTTTTCAGGATCAGAATACAAAGTAAAATTCTAACTATGTTCTAAGGGAAAAATTAAAATTTGGGGGGAAAAGAGCTAGATGTTAAATAAAAAAAACTAAATTGTGTAATTAACTGTGACTTTTTAATTTTATTTGCTTCCTATGCTTTCAAGTCATTATTAATTAAAAATCAGCTATATTGATAAATCAAAATCTGTGTAAAAATTTATGGACACAAATTTAGTCTCATTTTTAAAAATTAATAATGCCTATTAGGAATTACAAAGATTTTAACTTTAGCAAGGCTAGAGCAGGGCTTTTTAAAAAGTTTTATTTCTTAAATTTATGATTAGCACATAGGAGGTGTTTAACAACCTTGAAAAGAATTTACAACTTTTGTCATTTAAGCTACATTATATAAATATTAAATAAGAATATTCATGAAAACATTAAAAATGAATACCCACAAATTATTCCTAAAATTATTATTAATATTTACTGGACTATTGTAAACAAGTGAATTCAATGTTCATCTTATAATTCAATTGGAATATCAACAAAAAGACTATTTTAGAAAAGCAAAGCTTTTCTGAGGTCACAAAAATATTTTTTCTATTGGCACATTATCAATTTAGCTCATTTATATGGAAAATTTACATCACTAATATTACTTTGTTTTAGTAAAATAGGGAGATAATCTATTTACATAAACTATTTTATTTTTTTCTTTTTTTTATTGGAGTATAATTGCTTTACAATGTTGTGTTAGTTTCTGCTGTACAGAAAGTGAATTAGCTATATGTATACATACATACATATATATATACATACATACATATATACACACATATATCCCCTCCCTCTTGGACCTACCCCCCCCCCCCCGCCAATACCACCCATCTAGGTCATCACAAAGCACCAGGCTGAGCTCCCTGTGCTATACAGCAGGTTCCCACTAGCTATCTATTTTACACATGGTAAAATAGATAGTGTATTTATGTCATTAAAACTACTTAAACGGATTTGTTATGGCATTAACAAATTCTTTATGAAAGTAATTGTATGAATATAATACCCACATTATATGTTATTTTTTACCCCTCATTCATCTCCAACCATCCGTTCAAATACAGATCTCCCTCAACTGACAATGGGGTTACATCCTGATAAGTCCATGTAAATGGAAAATACAGGCATATTACAGAAATAGTCCAGGTTCAGTTCCAGACCACCCCAATAAAGCAAATATCTTAATAAAGTGAATCACACAATTTCTTTGACTTCCCAGAGCATATAAAATTATGTTTACACTATAGTGTAACATAGACTATAGTGTAGACTATTAAGTGTGCAATAGCATTATGTCAAACAAAACCCAACGTACATGCCTTAAGTAAAAAGTACTTTATTGCTAAAAAAGGTTAACCATCATCTGAGCCTTCAGCGAGTCATATATCTCTGCTAGTGGAGGGTCTTGTCTCCGTGTTGATGGCTGCTGACTGATCAGGGTGGTGGTTGCTGAAGGCTGCGGTGGCTGTGGGAATTTCTTAACATAAGACAATGAAGTTTGCCTCATCAATTGACTCTTCCTTTCACTTGAACATTTAGAGGCCACTGTAGGGTTATTAATTGGTCCAATTTCAATATTGTTGTATCTCCAGGAATAGGGAGGCCCAAGGAGAGGAGAGAAATAGGGGGAACAGGTGGTCCATAAAGGAGTCAGAACACATATAACATTTATGGATTAACTTCGCCGTCTTGTATGGGTACAGCTCATCATGCCCCAAAATAATTACAACAGTAACATCAAAGATTACTGATCACAGATCACCATACCAAACACAGTAATAATGAAAGTTTTCAAACGCTGGGAGAATTATCAAAATGTGACACAAAGACACAAAGTGAGCAAATGCTGTTGGGAAAATGGCGCCAATAGTCTTGCTGGATGAAGGGTTGCCACAAACCATCAATTTGTAAAAAACACAGTTATTTGGGAAGCACAATAAAGCAAAGTACAGTAAAACAAAGGTATGCTTATACTGTAAGTCAAAATGCATTTAATACACCTAACTCACTGAACATCACAGCTTAGCCTAACCTACTTTACACGTGCTCAGAACACATAAACTAGCCTACAGCAGGACAATATCATCTAACACAAAGCCTATTTTATAATAAAGTATAGAATATCTACTGTAATTTATTGAAGACTGTACTGAAAATGAAAAATAGAATGGTTGTCTGGGTATAGAATGGTTGTAAGTGTATCTGTTGTTCACCCTCATGATCACATGGCTGACTGGGAGCTGTGGTTCACCCCCCAGCATCACGAAAGGGTACAATACTGTGTATTGCAAGCCTGGGAAAGATCCAAATTAAAAATTTGAAGTAGGGTTTCTATTGATTACATATCACTTTCCCATCATCTTTAAAGCTGAAAAATCATAAGTCGAAACATTGTAAGTCAGGGACTATTTGTAACTACAAATCTCATGTGTTTCAATGACAGATAGGCCTTTCTCACCCTAATTCTTGAAGACAGATATTATTTTTGATTGTCTAAATGACAAAGTCACTTGAGAAAATCTGAAATCCCTATTTAAAAATAGTTTCAAATCCATATTCCAGCTCTTTCTAACTGTGCTCCCTTAACTGGATTATCTGAACCTGCATTTAACTTCTCTCTATAAATAAGGATCCTTGTACCTACCTTACAGGTCTGTTGGGAGTGTATAATGAGCATACTCAGCATTATTTTGATGTTATTAGGGGGGTTCGATCCTGGTCTTAATTTTAAAAATCCTGTGGCTACCACAGACATCAGGAACAGTAACCAATTAATAAAAGATACTTTAAATGTTATAATTCTGCCATATAAGTTAATGGTGTTTTAATAACAGTGGTAAAAAAAAAAAGGTAAATTTAAAACCATGATTAAGTGAGGTCCAATTGGATAGCCTATCAATGTTGTCCAAAGTAACAGACTGCATCTCTGAAGGTTTACTGAAAATAGCAGATCAAGATGGATATTAAGTTTTTTTTAATATAAAGACCACAAAAGAATTATGTGATTTCCAGGTTAAAGACTACATTTCTAGTTATTAAAATATAATGTTTCTTGTTAACATTAAGCACAATTATCAATAAGAATACTAATGAAAAAATATTGAGAGATTATTGTCCATTTTATCATAAGGGAGACAGTTTGATATAGTGGAAAATAATTAGGTTTTGAAATAAGAAGGAAGTATGTATATTCAGGTCCAAACCTCCACTGATCAATTGAAAAATAGCCACACTTTTGAATCATTAATTCTCCTCATCATTAATATAGGATTAATGAAATTTCTCTTTTACAGTTGTTGTGATGTAAGAGATATTTATGAAGAGATTAGCGTGCAATTTGGTACCTAAAAAGCCCTCAGTCCATGACTATAGTTCCTATGATGACAATGTCTTCTGCTTTTACAAGCATTCCTACCAAAAATGTAGGCAGACATTTTGACATGTATCCATTATGCATTCAATAAATGTATTAATTCATTCATTCATTCACCACAATGTTTGAGGCAGTGGGGCCAATGACAAGAAGGAAATCAACACACGTGACCACAACGCAAAGCAAGAGATCAGTTACTGAAGGAGAGACAGTTCCAAGGATGTGAGAAAGGGAAAATGTGTTGGAAAAGTATTACTAAAGAGCTAGAATTTAAGACTGATCATAGAAGATATATATGGTTCTTAACATTTGAGAAGATTGTACGGAGGACTTAGACTGTGAAAACTAGAGTAAATTCCATGTACAACCTGAATAAAGTTCTGACCCTCCTGTGACCCAGTCTTCAAGCAAATAGACTCCAGTCACAATAAGAAAGTAATTCTAATTTTCTTAATTGTCTCTCAAAGAACATCAAAGGCACTCCATTTAAAACCTACTTCTGCAGTCATTTTGACCAGCCAGAAGAACCTGGAAGGGTAGAGGGCAATTTCTTCCTACCCAACAGCTGAGATGAGAATGGGATGCAACTTTACTGGCTGGACACTACTTGCCCCAAAGCTGTTGCAGTAAGAGATGCTGGGACACCTGATAGAAGCCAGCAGAGGTTGAGAATTCCTACCACATCAGTCAGTCTCCTGGATCTCTGCCTGCAGGGTCTGTTGGAAACAAGAGTGCTGTGTGGCTGACAGGGTCTTGGTGCTCCGGACAGGTGTCAGGCCTGAACCTCTGAGGTGGGAGAGCCGAGTCCAGGACATTGGACCACCAGAGACCTCCCGGCCCCACATAATATCAGATGGCGAGAGCTCTCCCAGAGATCTCCGTCTCAACGCTAAGACCCAGCTCCACCCAACGGCCAGCAAGCCATATGCACGTATATATAGGTATACGTACAGCTGATTCACTTTGTTACACAGCAGAAACTAACACAACATTGTAAAGCAATTATACTCCAATAAACATGTTAAAAAAATAAAATAAAAAATAAAACTTACTTCTGCCATCCTTTTCATTCTTTATGTTTTACCCCCTTCTGCTTCCCCTGAAGCATCCCTTCATGTTTCTCCTTCTCTATACAGCATCAAAATACACTTCATCCCAAGAGGTCTTTCCTTTTTCATTTCCTTTGTAATCTTTCTCTTTATTCTTATCCCTAGTAGAAGTTACTCTTGACACAATTCAAATTCCCTATTCTGATTTTTCCCTCCACTGATTAGCATGATCTGCATAAAAAGGTCCAAGAACTAGGGCAGGGGTTCTCTTCCAAGGGATTCAAGGAAAGGACTGCATTTCAACATAATTGGGTTTCTCCTTATATCCTATGCATTGATTTTATGCATTTAGAAACATCATTCTGAGAAGTAATACACAGGTTTGTTTAGATTGCCAAAGAAGTTTGTGGCACAAAACAAGTTTAAAAACCCTTAAAACTAGGGAGGAGGAGGAACAATGGCAGCAAATATTTATTCATTCAAATTTTTGTCCCTATTTCACTTGAAAGGACTTGCAGTTTTGCAGGATGCAGTGAGCAGTCTACATGGCCAAAACTTATCATGAGGGCAGGAAGCAAAGGGAGATGAGACATTGATTTCCATGAGAACAGAAACAAAAGTGACATACAAATCAGCCACTGTCCTGTGCATAAATAGTAGCAGCCTTTTCATAAAAACACAAATGGCACATTCCCTTTATTTTCCCTTCTATCCTCTCTTAGATTACCCTGCTTCTTCTCTCATTAGTTTTCCCCAAATGATCCACAGTTCAAATCTAGCAAAGAAATATTCAAACTTACTAAAACTTCTGATTTCAAAGCAGATTAGTTGCTACCCCAAATTAAACGGAAATCAGCTGTCACAGTTCAAATATTTCACAGCAGTTACCCAGCCATCTAATTCCCATCCTGTCTCCCCTTATACCCTCCACACCTTTCCTAATACCTTAACTAGAAATCTTCAAGGAAGTAGATTTCTGAAAGACATCCCTTTCAGCTCTTAGTGTTGTTGAAAGATCAACCCACCTGCCACCAGCCGCGTGACAGTTTCTATAGTGTTGCCAGGCCCATAATGGTTCAGAGTATTTGTGAATATATTATTTTTGGCAGGTTCCTCTCCCAATTAAGGACCACACAAAACTCTCCATTCACAGTCAAAATTCCCAGCAGTGTTATCCCTTGAGTAGCTGAGGAGTTTTACAACTAGGAAAAAATAAAATCTGTAGGTTTTCAGGGGGATCTGGGAAGGGACACAAATCAGTGTGCAGCTCATTCTTTTACATTAGTGGGTCAGTCTTCAGGGGCAGTACTGGCTGCCAATTTGCAGGATGTTAAGTCACCTTCTGCCACCAGCTTCATGACAATGGCAAAACTATCCCATAATACCCAAATTTTTGCTTTTGTGAAATCAGCAGAATCCCATTATTCTCACAAATAGAAGACTCAGAACTGACCAATCTACACTTTAAGTTTTTCTCTTGAGGACAGATAGAATACGGCAGCCCCTTTCAAGTAATGACCACTTAAAAGATCAAGCTATTGTATGAAAATACAGAGATAACATAAATTTAAACTGGTCCTCATGGTTTACAGTCAATGGTCAATGAGAACTGATTTTCTTTTGCAATTTAATTCCCCTGAAAACTTCAAAATTTATGACTAATATTATTGGCGAGTGGCTTATGCGAGCTGATGTGTATTCTATCACCAATAATAATAAAATTCAGAAAATTTATTGAGTGCTTAGTACATATCAAGTATTTCACACGTATGAATCCATCTAATTTCCACCCAAATACTTTCATTTTGATACGAAGACTATCATTTTAAAAAGGAGAAAACTGAGAAAATAAGTGACTTGCTGAAGCTAGCACTAGGCAGAGCCCGGATTCGAGTGCAGGCAGTCTGAATCCAGAGGCCAATTGTGATTTTGACTGTTGGGCAGAGCTCCACATACAAAAGGACCCCAAAATCAATACTCTTTTCTCATTGTCTTGAAATTATTAATAATTTTTGGACAAGGGGCCCTGCATTTCCTTGTTGCACCTGGCCCCACAAATTACATAGCTGGTCCTGCACACACATGTAACCTGGATGCTACATTGCCCATATTTCACCACCTAGCCCACAGAAAGACCAGCAAACTCTGCTTTACCTTAACCCACTGCTCAGTTCTTATTTGGCCTTATCTTAACTGAAATCTGGCTCTCAGTAGAAAACACCACTCTTTAGGGAGGTCACCTCTCAGGTGACCGTCAGCGTTTTGTTTGCCAGCTACTCACTACGTGCCTGAGGGTTTGGAGGGTCTATTGTATTCCGTGTTTCTCGTTGCCATTTCTAGACCATTTCTTTTAGCCTCTTGTAAAATAATTCCTGTTTCCTTGAGTACCAAACCATTTGAATAGGCTACTCTTCCCCCTTCTTTGAAAATGTGATCATTTTTAAAGCCTCCTGTTCATTCTCCATCTATTGACCTGAATCTTTGGAACCAGAGCAAAGCCTTCAACATCCACACAGCCAACCCGTCCTTTCATTACCTGGTCTCTTACTTCCTTGACCTCTAAGCCTCTGACATCCTTGCAGCCACACACTGTAGAGGTTATACCTGGGACTTTGTTATTACCAGAAATGGAACCACTTCCTTAATCATAAATTCATATTTGTTACATTTTTGCTACTGCCCTCACTCCTTCCACTTGAATTCTTTATTTACTCTTTCGACCTTAATTCTTGACCCTGCTGGAACTTTTCATCTTTTACCCTCTGATTTTTCCTTATGCCTCAGCCTTTTCCTTTTTTGATGTCTTCTCTTACTCATTAAGATACCACAGGCCACTTTCCTACACTTAGGTCAATATCCAAACTCCAATGCACTTATATCTTTTGGTCATACGCCTCTGGCAAAATGTCATCCTAAATTAATCCTGACCAATCCTTTCTCTATGCCTGCATTTTAAAATCCAAGCTTTACTGGATATAGACCCCTACTAGATAGCTTTGAGTCAGATATACTTATGATCACCAGTTTCAAATAGGTCATGAGCCCTGCCAGGCAATTCAATTTGCCAAGATTTTTCCAGCGTATTTGCTCTTAGGTCAAATTCATTAGTGATATTGCTTGAGACAAGAATTCTAAGCAAGAGATTTATAAAGGAGTGACGAAAACAGGATAGGACAGGGTAAGAAGTGAAGCAAGGGCCTGGGTTCTGCTGAGTTCCAGCCTCAATATCAACCCATATGGAGTCTGGAACACAAATGGCACTACATAGGTGGACTACCTGAGGCAGAAACAAGATGTTTAGGCTTTTTTATATGGCCCCTCGTAGCCCCCATCCATCAGCCTTCAATGCCCTGCGGCGGGGGATAACCTCCTAGACATTTCTGGGCAAGATGGCTACATTCAACCAAGGGCAATTCTCAGAAGAGTGCATCTATGAGTTGTTCGCAGCCAACCTTCACAGCAGCTGGTGATGGGTGCACTGTGAAGTACATGAGATTTGAGTGGGAGTACCACATCATCTACTACATTCACTTTTTAAATCTCTACTGTAATTACTTAAAAGTTTTTCTATCTTCCTCCTACCTACTAAGCTACTTCCCCCACACTGAATCCCTGCTACTAGCTAAGGCATTTTCCTTTATTGCATACTCTCTTAGAATGGTGTTACTCAAATTCAAAGATCTTATTTCATTTCATATGTGTGCTTAATATCTGTCTCCTCAATGAAACTGAAAGCTCCATGAGAACAAGGACCATTTTGATCACCAGTATTATACCTCTTGGATGTCGAAGAGTGGTACACATATGTTCCTTGACGAATGAATGGATGAAAACAGCTATAACTTCTATAGAACCTACTGTGTGCCACAGACTATGCCAAATGCTTTATTTAATTTCCATAGCAACCAGCGAGCCATATACTAATACTACTCCCATTCCACAGAAGTTAGTTAAGGAAGTCACCCAAGTTTCACACAACTAGTAGGAAGAAGATCTGAGATATTGATCCAAGCAGTCCCTGCTTTTATCTGTTACACTACAGGACATTATATTGCCTTTAAAATGAATGACAGAATGAATAAAGGGCTAATGGAGTAAGAGAAAAGGAAGAAGAGTGGAGGAAGGAAGGAGAGAAGGAGGAAGGATGCATGTAGAGCTACACTATACATGCTACGTATGACGTAGTGAGGAGCTCTGGAGGCTCTCTGAGTGAACTGACGTTTACCCAGTCTTAATCAAATACCAGTTATCACTCAGTTTAGAGCCACACTTCTTCATTTCTAATGTGCTGACTCATTATACTAGATTGTAAAGACCAAATACACGGAGTTGATTTTCCCAAATACTCAGAACTAAGATGCTCAGAAAATTTAACCATCACAAGTCATCCACCACATAGTTTATGTATTAACCAGCAGATGCAGTTCTGAAACTGGGCCCTCCACCAGGCAATGTCTACAGTGGTAACAAAGCATTAAAGGAAAGGTACCAGCTTCACACAGTAAATGTATCACTTTAAATAACTGGAAGCCTAGAGCATCTCAAAAATGGAAGGGAAGACGATACTAATTGTGTGAAACAATTTTGTCTCCTAGGAATCCAGATGGGAAATTAATAGTTGCTCAGGTTTGGAAGGGAACTTAAAGGTCATTCTGTCCAAACCTCTCAGTGGCATCTGTCCCACTCAGGGAATTTTATTATTTATAATTTTTCTTTCCTATAAAGACTCTCATTAATGAATTTATTATTATTATTAAGGTTAAGATTAGAAATTGAGAGCTGGCTGCTTAAAAACTTAGCTGGATTAAAGGTTTGTTTTATCAGATATCTTTTTTAACAAAATGATTCAAGATGTCTTTAGTCATCATCAGAATGTAGGTTGAGCCTTTATGTGTGTGAGAACATTTTCCTGAATTTATTATAATTTCTGTGATTTATGCACAACAGCGATGGAAACAGCTTGGTGTGGGTTCCAAGGCACAGTGTGGGAGGCACTGTGTGTGCACAAATCCTGTTATTTGTTAATAGGATTTGTCCACATACCTTCTGCCCAATCTGTCCAGTGCTTTGAAATATTGCAGCTGCTTTTCATTTCCTGCTAAATCCGATTGGCAGCAATGTCAGTGTTACAGCTCAACCTGCAAACAGAAGCATGACTCCAAGCAAGAATACACAAGTGGCAAAACAGTCATTAATGCTACCACAAAGCAAAAATTTTCCATAGCAGGATGCCATCTGGGGATTTTAGTTACAGTGCTAGGCCCAGTTCTAAAGTAGGATGTTCCATCTGTACGGGATCCAACACAGTGGTTCTTAACTGGGGCGATTTTGCTTCCTACAGGACATTTGGCAATGTCTGGAGACACTTTTGATTGTCCCAACTGAGGGGTGATGCCCATCACATGGGTGGAAGGCCAGGGATGCAGCTAAAAATCCCACAATGCACCTGAAAGTCCTCCATGACAAAGAATTATATCATACATAATTTCAGTAGTGCTGAGGTTGAGAGCCCTGTACAAAGTATTCCAAACCAACCTAAAAGCTATAAATGATGGGCTCCCTTCTTTATCGCCATTTAGGATACAAACAGCAATGCCTACTAGGGAACAAGAACTTTTAAATGCACGGGAACTGATTTGGTACTATATTTCTGTATTGGTGACATTTATGAATATATCTCTTGCTATGCATTTTGACCAGGATAAGAAGTATCAACAATAAGGAGAAAAGCAAATGAAAATTCTTACAAATGTTATAGCTGGAAGGGACTTTTCTAGTCCAGCCTTTACAAACTCTATTCCCTAAACAAGTAGTTCAATAAGACATATCCCATGATTTATAAGCATCCAGGCCGAACGACACAGTGAAATGTTGGTTTAAACAGAGTGAAATATGCTTTGATTATGCATGACCATTCTAAGAGCCTTAAATTGCTCACAGGCACCATGACTCTTCAAAGGTGACTATAGGAAAAAATATATATATATTTAAACTCAATGGATCATTCAATCTTTCACTTCTGTAATATCTGTTAATATTGCCTTAAGCAAATGATCTAGTCCAACCAGCATGTTCATAAGTAAAGAAGTATGGTACAAAAGTGGAGTGATTTGCCCAGGATTACTGACCAAGCAAGGGACAAAGCAAGGACCACATCAAAGACCACCTAACCCAGTCCATTCTTCCTTCCACTATGCAACGTTTCTTTAAACAGCTATACATAGTATTTTAAAGATGAGTTAATTACATTATTACACCATAGTATATAGTGCTTGGAGTAAACATTACTTTACACAGAGCATTTTCAAATTCATTATCCTGTTTAACCCTCACAACTCACATCAAGTTACTTTTTCTCTGCTCTTCTTCCCTTCTTCATTTCATCATCATCTTTCCTCTCATCATCACTACTGCCACTTCTTGAATATAAACTCAACCACTAGAGTTTATCCTGAGGTTATGGTCTTTGTTACCCCAATGTTAAAAACGAGCTGTGGCACACTGGAGCCACTTAATGTTTGTTGAATTGATGGATGCCCCATTTTATAGATAAAGGAGAGGAAGAGGCTAACTTAAGGTAGTACACATTTTTTAAAAACATGCACTTTTCATGTACCTATTGACCGTCTGCATTTCCTCTTTGGAAAAATGTCTATTCAGTTCTTCTGCCCATTTTTTAATTGTTATTTTTTTATGTTAAGCTGTATGACCTATTTAAATATGTTGGATATTAATCCCTTATCAGTCATATCATTTGCAAATATTTTCTCTCATTCAGTAGGTTGTCTTTTCTTTTTGTCAACGATTTCCTTTGCTGTGCAAAAGCCTTTAAGTTTAATTAGATCCCATTTATTTATTTTTGTTTTTATTTCCTTTCCTTTAGGAGATGATCCAAAAAAAAATATTGCTGCAATTTATGTCAAAGGGTGTTCTGCCTATGTTTTCCTCTATGTTTTACAGTATCTGGTCTTACATTTAGGTTTCTAATCCATTTTGAGTTTATTTTTGTATATGGTGTTAGAGAATGTTCTAATTTCATTCTTTTACATGTAGTTGTCCAGTTTTCCCAGCACCACTTACTGAAGTGACTGTGTTCTCTCCATTATATATTCTTGTCTCCTTTGTCATAGATTAAATGACCCTAAGTGTGTGGGCTTATTTCTGGGCTCTTTATCCTGTTCCATTGATCTATGTGTCTGTTTTTGTGCCAGTACCATACTGTTTTGATTACTGTAGCTTTGGAGTAGAGTCTGAAGTCAGGGAGCTTGATTCCTCCAGCTCTGTTCTTTTTCTCAAGATTGTTTGGGTTATTTGGGGTCTTTTGAGTTTCCACACAAATTTTTAAATTATTTGTTATAGTTCTGTGAAAAATTCCATTGGTATTTTGATAGGGATGAATCTGAATCTGAATCTGCAGATTGCCTTGGGTAGTATGATCATTTTAACAATATTAATTTTCCAAATCCAAGAACACAGTATATCTTTCCATCTGTTTGTGTTGTCTTCAATTTCTTTTACCAGTGTCTTGCAAACGAAAACCACAATGAGATATCACCTCACACTTGTCAGAATGGCAATCATCAAAAAGAACACAAATAATAAATGTTAGCGAGGATGTGGAGAAAAGGGAACACTTGTACACTATTACTGGGAATGTAAATTGGTGCAGCTACTGTGGAAAACAGTACAGAGGATTCTCAAAAAACTGAAAATACAACTACCATATGACCCAACAATTCCACTCCTGGATATATATCCAAAAATCCCCCCAAACATTTATTCGAATAGATACATACACCCTAATGTTCATAGCAGCATCATTTACAGTTGCCAAGATATGGAAGCAACCTAAGCATCCATCAACAGATAAATGGATAAAGAAGATGTGGTATATATATGTACAATGGGATACTACTCAGCCATAAAAAAGAACAAAATTTTTCCATTTGCAGCAACATGAATGGACTTGGAGGGCATTATGCTAAGTGAAATAAGTCAGACAGAGAAAGACAAATCCTGTATGATATCACTTACATGTGGAACCTAAAAAATATAACAAACTAATGGATATAACGAAAAAGAGGCAGACTCACAGATACAGAGAACAGCCGACTGGTTACCTGTGGGGAGAGGGAAGGGGGGGAGGGGCAATATACATCTAGGGGAGTAAGAGGTACAAACTATTATGTATAAAATAACCTACAAGGATATATTGTACAACATGGGGAATATAGCTAATATTTTATAATAACTATAAATGGAATAAAACCTTCAAAATTTGTGAATCACTATATTATACACCTGTAACATATAATATTGTACAGCAACTATATTTCAATTAAAAAATAAATATAAATAATAAAAACACAGTATGCTGAAGGCACTATGCTAGTCAATTTTTCATATATCATCTCTTTGCATTAGTGAGAAGTAGTAGCAGCAGCAAGAGATAAGCAAAACTGACAGAGGAAAGGAAAAAAAAAGCACATTCTTCAAGAAAGTATCTAATGGAAACTACAGAATAAGAAGGAAAATTGCAGTACTCTATTTTTTCTTGCTTTTGTGCTTTAAGAGAGTGTAGAGGCAGGCTGGACTTACTTTATACTTCAGCATATTGACTCACATTCGTTTGATTTTATGCAAAAGGCCAATGATTTTGCTGGGGAAAATTTCTCAGTGGAGCTACAAGAAGGGACAGGATGATGAGCAATGAACTTTTCACGACTATCTGGTTAAACTAGCTGGAAATAAACACTTCAGTAGTTTCATTTCAATTTTATTTTTATTTCTTATGGTCATGGAGTCCAGTCAACTTGATGTTTAACTCATAATTCTCAAAAAACAAAACTCAAAAGAACTTACCCCAGAAGTAAAGAGATGAAAGATCATCTCTAATGATGAATTCCCAAACCTGTATCATTATCTAGTAGATTAGCTTACTGAGGACCCTTGTCAGTTCTTCTTCACCAACACAGAGTCCAGCATCACAGAAGATTATCTTAATGAAAGCACTTGTTACTAGGAAGCAATGCTTAACATTGGGATATATTACCAATTTAAAGGGAAGCAAACCTAAAAGGGCATTATAACCAAAAGAAGATAAAACTAGCTTTGAATTAGCTTATTTCTAGACCTAAATTAATGTTTCTAATTTCTAGTAATAGTCGCATGTTTACAAAAATCTTAAATGATCTTGAAGCACATAGCAAGCTAAAGTGAAAGACTGACACAAGATATTTATTAGAAAATCTATTGGTCCATCACTCATTCACATATCAATACATACCAACTATGTAGAAAGCACCAGGCTCAGTGCTGTGGAGGATTAAAGAAAAAGACCATGCTCTTAAGGAAGTTATGTGCTGATAAACAGAATAAGATATAAAAAAAGATAACCCCATGCATATGTGCACAAAACTGAGTAAAAAATGCTCATTGCAGCTTTGTATGTGAAAAAAAAAATTGCAGGGAACATAAATGTCCATAAAGAGAGAAATGGCTAAAATAATAGGAATTATTCACTAAGTGTAATAGCATATCAGCAGCAAGTAGCTCACAAAACAATCCCAATACCCAGAGTTAGAGTGAATAAAGCAAGTTGCTGAATAAACATGGCCACATAAATATTATATATTTATGGGCATATAACATGTATAGGAATGATTAGGGAAAAGTTCTGGAAAGACATAAATGAAATGAAAACAGTGGTGTCCTCCAGGTAAAATACGGGAACCGGGGAGATGGTCATAAAATTATAGTTATACTAGTAATGTTCAGATTTTAAAATTAGAATATATTTATGTATTGTTTATCAAATGTATGTACACAGAGAGATATAGATATAGGTATATATTAACATGATCAATACCATAAGGAAAAGCACATAAAGTGATACATAATTTTAAATGAGTAAAATGGTTTCTTCCAGAAGAAATTATGCAACATTTTGTGTAGAAGCCAAACCTTCTTAGTTATAAAAAGTTCAGAGTTGGATACAAAGTAGCACTATAATACACAAAAATTAAATTAAAATGGTTGCCATGGTTTTGGAGTGAGGGAAAGAGGGATGAATAGGTGGAGCACAGGGGATTTTTAGTGCAGTGAAACTATTGTGTATAAATTGGAACGGTGGATACATGGCATTGCTCACTTGGCAAAATTCAAAGAATTATCCAACACAGAGTGAACCCTAATTTTTCCAATGGACTTTAGTTAGTAATAATGCATCCACACTGGTGCTTCAATTTTAACAAATTTACCACACCAATGTAAGATATTAATAACAGGGGAAACTGTGTGGAGGTATGGTGGGGAGAAGAAGTAGGAAGTGTATAGGAACTCTCTATTTTATGTTCCATTTTTCTGTAGAACTTAAAATACTCTAAGAAATAAAGCCTATTTTAATTTTAGAATGCTATCACAGAAGAATGCATAAACAGCAAGAAGGACATAAATAAAAGAATAATTCATGCTTTGTGTGGAAGCCTTAGCCAGTGGTTATATTATATCCATGACATGAGTTAACACATAGAAGGCACAGAGAGCTCTACTGTGGCTGATACACAGAACATTCAGTGTTTTATCTATTTATTTATTTACTTATTTATTTACCTGATTTATCTGTTTGTTTTGTTTATAATTTTTGATATGTCTTAAAGGAGAAGTAGAATTGTGCCAGGAAGGCAAAGAGTTAAAAATGCTGCAAAAAAAGAAAGAGCTAGGGGCTTCCCTGGTGGCGCAGTGGTTGAGAATCTGCCTGCCAATGCAGGAAACACGGGTTCGAGCCCTGGTCTGGGAGGATCCCACATGCTGTGGAGCGGCTGGGCCCGTGAGCCACAACTACTGAGCCTGCGCGTCTGGAGCCTGTGCTCCACAACAAGAGAGGCCACAATAGTGAGAGGCCCGCGCACCGCGATGAAGAGTGGCCCCCACTTGCCACAACTGGAGAAAGCCCTAGCACAGAAACGAAGACCCAACATAGCAATCAATCAATCAATCAATAAAGAAATCTTAAAAAAAAAAAAAAAAAAAAAAAAGAAAGAGCTAGATTGATGACATCCCATGTGAAAAAGAGCCCTTGCTGGCAATGGAAAAGAATATGGGTGGCTGGAGTGCAGACTCATGTCAAACAGACTGGAGATGGAACCAGAATACTAGGATGAGATTAGACTGTGATATTAGACTGAAAAGGAGTTTGGGTATGGAAATCAAGATTTTTTTTTTCTAAGACCATGACCTACTCACTTCTGTGCTTCTGGAAGATTGATGGGAATGAGAAGAGATGTAGAGAGGCCAGGAAGGGAACAGCGAATGTGTAATAAAGGTGATGGTCTGGGAATTAAAACGAGTGGGTTCAAATTTTGCTTCTCATACTTTCTAGCTGTGTATGTAAACCCAAGACACACATCTTAAATATTTCCAATCTCAATCTCCTCATAAATAAATAAATAAAAGACAAAAAAGGATGAATTCTGGGCAGTGGAAAGATAAAAGGTGTGACAACGACCCAGCTTGAGTTACTGGAAGAATGGTGATGTTAACGACAAACATAGAAAACTAAGAGAGGCAAGAAGTTTAGGCAAAGAGTTTGACCAGAGACATAGGACTTCAAGGTTTTCCAAAATATACAAAGAGCTCATACAACTCAACAACAACAAAAAAACAAACAACACAATTGAAAAATGGACAGAAGACCTAAATATACATTTTTCCAAAGAAGACATACAGATCGAATAGGCACATGAAAAGATGCTCAACATTGCTAATTATTAGAGAAATGCAAACCAAAATGACAATGAGATACCACCTCATGCTGGTCAGAATGACCACTAAAAAGTCTACAAATAATAAATGCTGGAGATGGTGTAGCGAAAAGGGAACCCTCGTACACTGCTGGTGGAAATGTTAAGTTGGTGCAACCACTATGGAAAACAGTATGGAGGTTCCTCAAAAAACTAAAAATAGAGTTGCCATATGATCCAGCAATCCCACTCCTGGGCATATATCTGGACAAAACTATAATTTGAAAAGATACATGCACCCCTATGTTCATAGCAACACTGTTTACAATAGCCAAGACATGGAAGCAACCAAAATGACCATCAACAGATGAACGGATAAAGAAGACCTGGTACATACATACAATAGAATATTACTCAGCCATAAAAAAGAATAAAATAATGCATTTGCAGCAACATGGATGGACCTAGAGATTATCATACTAAGTGAAGTAAGTCAGAAAGAGAAAGGCAAACACCGTATGATATCACTTATATGTGGAATCTAAAATATGACACAAATGAACCTATCTACAAAACAGAAACAGACTCACATAGAGAACAAACCTGTGATTGCCAAGGGGGAGGGAAGGTAGGAGAGGGATGGAGTGGGAGTTCAGGCTTAGCAGATGCAAACTAATATATAGAATGGATAAACAACAAGGTCCTATTGTATAGCACAGGGAACTATATTCAATACCCTGTGATAAACCATACTGGAAAAGAATATAAAAAAGAATGTATATAAGTATAACTGAATCACTTTGCTGTACAGCAGAAATTAACACAACACTGTAAATCAACTATACTTCAATTAAAAAAGATATTCATCCCAAATCCAACTGAAATCAGAGAGTAGTAAGCAATGTGAGGGGGTAAAACAAACAAACAAACAGAGAACTTCAGAGCTTAGGGGCAGGGGACTATATGTGAAACTGAGACATTAACTGATTCACAGTAAATGGGCACCATAGGTGCAGGGAAAACATGCAGGATAATGCCTGTGATGAAGGCGGAAGGCTGTGGAGGAACTATGTACAAACCACTCACAATTTGCAACTAGTGGGAAAGGAGCAGGAAGGTAAGAGTGGATTCCACGGAGGCTCTGAAGAATTCTCTCTGAAAACCAGTATGCTTCTACCGGCCTACTTATCTCTTTATATTTCATCTCATACAGGGTCTCCACACAAA